>NC_069504.1:600427093-600557093 GCF_027579735.1 Bombina bombina
CAAGGCTTGGACTTTGAATGATGTAGATTCAGGGTGACTGGGGAGTGGCCAATACCCCCAATATGGGCTCGGAATTTGATCTTATTTGGTTACAGCTTTATGTAATTTCCATATGTACCTTGTCCATGTTTGTGATTGATATTGCTGAAATTCTAATAAAAAATACAAATGAAAAAAAAAATTATTGGTTTGATAAAGAATGTGCAGCCCTAAGACTTGAGATGAAAAAAGTATCAAACCTTAAACACAGAGAACCACTGAGAGAGGTTCTGAGGTGCACATATAACCGTAAACTAAAAGAGTACAAAACTACCCTCAAACACAAGAAAATAAACCACCTAAATAAAACACTCTCCCAAATTCAAGAATCAACAGATAATAATTCCTTCTGGAGCTTGTGGAAAAAGTTCACCTCAAAAGCCACTGGGCATATTCCAATCCAAGATGGTGACACATGGACAGATTATTTTCAAACATTATACAAAGATCTAGAACCTAATAAGCTCAGTATGTCACAAAAAGAAACTTGTGATAAACTTTTAAATTTAGAAAATGTAATAAAGAACTATCAAACTCATCTAGACTTCCCCTTCACACTACGGGAATTTGCAGAAGGCATAAGGTCATTAAAACCAAGAAAAGCTTGTGGATCTGACCAAATACTAAACGAGATGCTGATTCACAGCAGCCCACAGCTCCAAGAGGCTCTCACAAAACTGTTTAATATCATCTTACAATCAGGACACTTCACAGAAACATGTACAGAAGGTCTGATTACCCCAATCCACAAACATGGGGATCTAACTGACCCAAATAACTACAGGGGAGTCTGTGTAAATAGCAATGTGAGCAAGCTCTTCTGCACAATCCTGAACCAGAGAATATTAAAATGTCTAATAGACAGCAGAACCCTGTACATGAGTCAGATAAGTTTCCTCCCTAAACAAAGAACCACAGACCACATATTCACATTACAAGCTATCACTAACAAGTATGTGAAAATATCACCATCAGGGAAGGTGTTTGCATGTTTTGTGGACTTCAAAAAAGCATTTGACTCAATCTGGCACCCTGGCCTATAAACTGGCCATCAAAACACTGCAAGAAAAAGCCCTTAGAGCCTTCCATGCAATCAAGAAGCCGCTAGCCAGTCTAAACCCTCCTACAGAACTGTTACTTAAGGTATTTGAAAGCACCATTGTACCAATCCTGCAGTATGGCTGTGAGGTCTGGGGCCCAACACTGACCCAGAACTACCGAGAATGGGACAAAACTCTCAAAGAAATTGCACATCTCCAATTCTGTAAATATGCACTGCAGGTACACAAAAGTGCCCCTAACAATGGGTGCAGAGCAGAGCTGAGAAGATTCCCATTGCTGCTACCAATGTAAAAAAAGGGTGTACAAATTCTGGTGTCACCTCACAAATAGTGACACAAGTACACTTTACCACCAAGCACTATGTGACCCAGCATCAAAAGCATTTAGAGAATATATATCATACCTGCAAAACCACATCAGTGAAAGCACAGCCCGCGAGAAAGTGTCACCAAACACCTTACAAACAGCTCTGAAGGAGAGGTACACTGGGCACTGGGAGGAACAAATAGGACAACAGAACAAGCTGGAGTGTTACAGGTCTCTACAAAGAGAGTACAAACTAGTTGAGTATCTCACAAGTGTCACCAACCCAAAGCACAGACAGATACTCACTATATACAGAATCTCTGACCACCAGCAGGAAATAGAGACTGGCAGATATCAGACAAAATGGAGACCCAGGGCAGCCAGACAATGTGCACAGTGTGACAGTGGGGACATAGAGACTGAAGCACACTTCCTCGTGTACTGTACAAGATACAAACTCTTAAGGGATAAATACTTCCCAAAAATAATGAAAGAAATAATAGACTTCCCACAGATGTTGGAACAAGAAAGACTATGGGGTAATTTATCATTGTGCGGATGGACATGATTCGCTTTAGAGAACCATGTCCGCCGCACATCGATAAATGCCAACAGCATACGCTGTCAGCATTTATCATTGCATCAGCAGTTCTTGTGAACTGCTGGTGCAATGCCGCCCCCTGCAGATTTGCAGCCAATCGGCTGCTAGCAGGAGGTGTCAATCAGCCCGATCGTACATGATTAGGCGGATTGCTATACGCCGCCTCAGAGGCGGCGTATGAGTTAAGGATAAGCGGTCTTAAGCAACAAGTGGAACAGGGGCCATTCGGCCCTTGTTAAATAGACCCTCTTAGACCCTCTTAGAAGAAAAAAAACAAAGCTACAAGGATAGTAGCAAGATATGTATCAGACTGTCACATGACCAGAACCCCCAATCAGATTAAATGAACTGTTATCATATTTACCCACTATACTCCTACTTTATAAATTGTTATTTATCTGTTTTATTGTAACATATTACTTTGGCAACACATGTAATAATGTCATGCTAATAAAGTATAGAGGCATAGAGAGAGAGAGTGACAGGCATACAGAGAGAAAGAGATACAGGCATACAGAGAGAGAGAGAGATACAGGCATACAGGAAACGACAGAGAGATAGGCATACAGAGAGAGAGATAAGGGCAGGCAACAAGAGAAAAAGACAGGGATGCAGAGAGAGCGAGAGACAGGCCTTACAGAGAGAGACAGAGGCATACACAGAGAGAGAGAGACAGGGATGCAGAGAGAGAGACAGAGATGCAGAGAGAGAGACAGAGATGCAGAGAGAGAGACAGAAAGACATACAGAGAGAAAGACAGGGATGCAGAGAGAGAGAGAGACAGGGATGCAGAGAGAGAGAGAGAGAGAGAGAGAGAGAGACAGGCATACAGTGAGAGAGAGATAGACAGGCATACAGAGATTGAGAGAGATACAGGCATACAGAAAGAGATATGGGCAGGCAGAGAGAGAGAGAGAAAGACAGGGATGCAGAGAGAGAGATAGATACAGGCATACAAAGAGAGAGACAGGCATACACAGAGAGAGAGAGAGGCATACAGAGAGAGAGACAGGTATACAGAGAGAAAGACAGGGATGCAGAGAGAGAGAGAGACAGGGATGCAGAGAGATAGAGATAGAAAGAGAGATACAGGCATACTGAGAGAGAGAGAGAGATACAGGCATACAGAGAGAGAGACAGTCATACATGGAGAGAGAGACAGGTATACAGAGAGAAAGAAAGGGATGCAGAGAGAGAGAGAAAGACAGGGATGCAGAGAAAGAGAGAAAGACAGGGATGCAGAGAAAGAGAGAGTGAGAGAGATACAGGCATACAGAGTGAGAGAGAGAGAGAGAGAGAGAGAGAGAGAGAGAGAGAGAGAGAGAGAGATACAGGCATACAGAGTGAGAGAGAGAGAGAGAGAGAGAGAGAGAGAGAGAGAGAAAGAGAGATACAGACATACAGAGAGAGAGAGAGATACAGGCATACAGAGAGAGAGAGAGAGAGAGAGAGAGAGAGAGAGAGAGAGAGAGAGAGATAGGCATACAGAGAGAGATACGGGTAGGCAGCGAGAGAGAGATACAGGCATACAGAGAGAGAGGCAGTCATTAGGGATGGGCAAATGTGTTTATATTCGAATTCAAATGTTAGAATGAATATTATTGTAGAAATTCGATTTTCATAATAGAATGTTGATAAGAAAAATATTCTTATAAATTCTATAATCCAATGCTATTTACAGTTTTCGAATGTCACTTTCGAATTAGAATGTTCATAATTAGATCAAATGTCCACATATGAAATTTCGAATGTAACATTCGATTTGACAAATACTATTTAAAAGTTCAATAGTTAATAAGGTAGGGAATTTAGTCAATTGAAACATAATAGATACAAATATATCAATTTGAATGTTTCTATTTCGAATATTGCATAATTCGAATATTACATTTAAAGAAAGCATTAGAAATACTATTACAAATATATAAAATTCGAATTTTTTTTAATTTGAATATTGTAATAATTTGAATATTACATTTAAAAAAATCATTAGAAATACTATTATAATATATAAATTCGATTTTTTTTAATTCAAATATTGTATAATTCGAATATTACATTTAAAGAAAGCATTAGAAATACTATTACAAATATATAAATTTTAATTTTTCGAATTCGAATATTGCATAATTCGAATGCATTAAACAAATGTTTGAATTATGTACAAACATTCAAAATTCAAAATGAACAAACGAATGTGTTAAACTTTGTTTCATTTTTCGATTGTTACAAAACATTCGCCCATCCCTTGCAGGCATACAGAGAGAGACAGGCAGGGGGGTGACAGCAAAGTAACTTTTATTCAATAGTTACAGAGACAATACAAAAAGGTTATGTATATGGGGGAAAGGGGGGTTCAGTGGGTACATATATCAGGGGCTGTTTAAAGAACTGTTTGAATAGTGTTCCATTATAAGAACTCTGACATATGTATTTTTCATATGTGTCCCCCTTAAAGCGGCAATATGGCAACCCTAGTTAACAGATGGTGGGAAAAATGAACCTACGAGAGTAATATATATATATATATATATATATATATAGAGAGAGAGAGAGAGAGAGAGAGAGAGATAGAGAGAGAGAGAGAGAGAGATAGATAGATAGATAGATAGATAGATAGATAGATAGATAAAGTATTTCAAACAATATGTGGTTTAATTCCTTGTGACGTTTCGGGGACACACTCCCCTTCCTCAATGTGTTCTGGAAACATCACAAGGAATTAAACCACATATTGTTTGAAAGACCAGTGCCTTCTTTATTATCTTTATATTCAACTGCTCGCACCCTGGCACAAAGATTTGGAAGGTGAGAGTGCACTTTATCTACAATTGTATAAATATATATATATATATACAGTATCTCACAAAAGTTAGTACACCCCTCACATTTTTGTAAATATTTTATTATATATTTTCATGTGACAACACTGAAGAAATGACACTTTTCTATAATGTAAATTAGTGAGTGTACAGCCTGTATAACAGTGTATAGTTGCTGTCCCCTCAAAATAACTCAACACACAGCCAATAATCTCTAAACCGTTGGCAACAAAAGTGAGTACACCCCTAAGTGTAAATGTCCAAATTGGGCACAAAGTGTAAATATTTTGTGTGGCCACCATTATTTTCCAGCACTGCTTTAACCCTTTTGGGCATGAAGTTCACCAGAGCTTCACAGGTTTCCAATGGAGTCCTCTTCCACTCCTCCATGACTACATCACGGAGCTGGTGGATGTTAGAGACCTTACACTTCCCCACCTTCTGTTTAAGGATGCCCCACAGATTCTCAATAGGGTTTAGGTCTGGAGACATGCATGGCCAGTCCATCATCTTTACCTTCAGCTTCTTAAGCAAGGCAGCGGTTGTCTTGGAGGTGTGTTTGGGGTCGTTATCATGTTGGAATACTGCCCTGCGGCCCAGTCTCTGAAGGGAAGGGATCATGCTCTACTTCAGTATGTCACAGTACATGTTGGCAATCATGGTTCCCTCAATGAACTGTAGCACCCCAGTGCCGGCAGCACTCATGCAGGCCCAGACCATATCACTCCCACCACCATGCTTGACTATAGGCAAGACACACTTGCCTTTGTACTCCTCACCTGGTTGCCGCCACACATGCTTGACACCATCTGAACCAAATAAGTTTATCTCATCGGACCACAAAACATGGTTCCAGTAATCCATGTCCTTAGTCTGCTTGTCTTCAGCAAACTTTTTGCAGGCTTTCTTGTGCATCATCTTCAAAATAGGCTTCTTTCTGGGATGACAGCCATGCAGACCAATTTGATGCAGTGTGCAGTGTATGGTTGATCCCCCACCCCTTGAACCTCGGCAGCAATGCTGGCAGCACTCATATTTCTATTTCCCAAAGACAACCTCTGGATATGACGCTAAGCACGTGCACTCAACTTCTTTGGTCGACCATGGCGAGGCCTGTTCTGAGTGAAACCTGTCCTGTAAAACCGCTGTATGGTCTTGCCCACCGTGCTGCAGCTCAGTTTCAGGGTCTTGGCAATCTTCTTATAGCCTAGGCCATATTTATGTAGAGCAACAATTCTTTTTTTCCAATCCTCAGAAAGTTCTTGACCATAAGGTGCCATGTTGAACTTCCAGTGACCAGTATGAGAGAGTGTGAGAGCGATAACACCAAATTTAACATAGCTGCTCCCCATTCACACCTGAGACCCTGTAACACTAACGAGTCACATGACACCGGGGAGGGAAAATGGCTAATTGGGCCCAATTTGGACATTTCCACTTAGGGGTGGATAGCTGTTATAAATGTGGCAAATGTAAAATGTGCAAACATGTCTTAAAGGGCCAGTTTACGATTGATATTTGGGGTCATTCCCATAGAGTCAAGGGTCACATTACATGTCATAGTGAGGGGGTTGTTTATGTTGCTTTTTGCTCTTGTCCCAGGTTTTACGTGGGTAAAACCTACAGAGAATTTAGGGAGCGAATGAAGGAACACAGGAGGGATATCCTCAGCGAGAAAATTAAGGATAGTGGAGTAGCTAGACATTTTTGTGAGGTGCACCAGGGCAGTGTCCATGATTTGAAATTCATGGGTCTTGAATTAATAGACATCAGTGAAAGAGGGGGTGACTGGGATAATTTACTCCTAAAATCTGAATGCAGATGGATATATAATTTAAATTCACTGCAACTGTTAAGTTTAAATGAAGAATTAAATTTTGCCCCCTTTTTGAATAATTAAAGCCATGGTTAATAATAGTTGTATGCATTGAATATGTGGTCAATGTACATACCATTACATGCTAACTATAGTCATCTTTTATTTGTGGCTTAAGAATAGCCATGGCTCTGTGCTTATATAAGGATATATTGATTTCAATTCTATGATTATAGTACGGTTTTAGGACACTGGTTAGGTCTCTTAAATCCTCCGTATTGATGCCTTATAATAGTGATAAACGTAGATAATATTATTTACTCACAGTTGTTCGGCACTCATTTAAATCTATGATCTCTGTGTGTATTTATATATGCTAAATATATGCATTTGGTAATCATATATGCATTTTAGATACAATAGTGCTTACTACGGAGTTAGGTTGAGTGAAGATTTGAGTAGCTATTTTAGTTTGGTCTGTATATGATGTTATATTTAGTTTTTTGTTACTTTGTGCAATTATTAATTATGTTTCAATTCACCTTTGGGGCTCTTGGTAAATAGAGCTGAATCTCTACAGCGGATATCGATTCACTGTGCCTGAGGAAGCCCTTAGTGACATAGGGTGAAACACGTGTATCGGTTGTCAGTCGGCTGAAGCCGACTCTTACGCTGTCTGGAATTACAGCGTTTCATCCCAACAGTTACCTCTGACTGCCTTCCTATGCAACTATACGACAGCACTGACAAGTACGGATAAGTGGTGAGCCTTGTACTGAGGAGACACGGGGTGAAGATATACTGAAACTCAGAATTCAGGTAACACTAGGTAACGCAGAGTGAGAGGCGTTATGTGTGTATTCTGACCTAATATGAAGAAGGATGCCAGTATTCCCTGCTGAACGGTACACTTAGTCCCATTGGCATTTGTTCAGTTCGCTTTGGATTTGAGTGAGTGGTGGGGACGGAGTGCAGGGCTGACCGGTGAACTATTGGCCCCTAGAAGTGTCTTGAATACTTGCAAGCACGCTCGCAACCACATTTATTTTTCTGCATAGGATTTTGACAGAGGTGTATTTCAGGAGGACCAAGTCTTTTTTGAACTGCTACAATTTGTCCATATGCACTGACTTTTTCATTATTAATTCAGTGGACGCACTGTGTAGCTGGACTTTTGGGATCCCTTGGTTGTACGTTGGGTAATTAATGAATTGCATATGCTTATGATTGACAACGAATAGAGTGGTCATTTTTTCTTTTGATTTATTTATGCACTGTGGTTTACTTTGACATTAAATTATCTGTTTGCAACATATCTGACATCCGTGAATGTGTGTTTGTTGTGAGACTCTCTGAGCTTTTACTCCTTTATTTATTAAGGCTTTACATGGAATTGCTGGTTAGGGTTTACATTTTTTTCTTTATCTAGATAAGATTATCCTCTAAACCTCCGAGCACCTTGGTACCCATCTCAGCATTTGAGGTAGTTGGGTCCTTGATCACAGCCAATACAAGCCAATGCTAGCTGGTACATTAAATTAATAAATATATACATATGAGAGATGACCTGTGTATATAGTTATTGGTATATATATTGGCTGTAGGATGATTTCTTAGAAGAATTCCAACAGAAGTAATTTTATTGGACTCTTTGCTACCAGTTGCAATTGTTTAATTGCTGTATCCACTCTAATGTAATAGATGATGTCATTGCATTGCGCCCAATGGGAGTGGTGAGGTTTTTTTTTATAGTTTTTATTGAGGTGTTAAGGGATACATTGCAAAAATATAAAGAAACATAACATAGCACATGACTTTGTACACAATGCCTCGAATGGCTCAAAGAAAAATTCTTAACAATAACACTAGGTTAAAGCCTAGGCGCCTTATAGAGCAATGTTTTACACACGTTGTAGAAATATAGCATAATACCCCACCTCTATTTTTACATTTTTTTCCAAAATTGCAAAGTACATATCCCCCAAACAGCTAGAAGCCCCTCTTGAACTTCTGAACATGTTAAGGCAAATCAACAGGGAGGGTATTGGTCAGGCCACTTTTGGGCCATTAGAGATATGTAAAGGTTACTGTGAATGTTATCACAGTAAATAACAATTTTAAATTATATAGGTCCCTTTGGAACCTCTAGAAACTCTGATAACACTTTTATAGTAGATAACACATTAGGAAAACTTATAGAAATGTATTAAGCTATATAATGTCTGCCCATAAATAGCTGCTAGGAATATGATAGTTGTAAAATAACCTTCACTTGAACTTTTACCTCCGTAAACAAGCTAAGGCCGCACTTGGACCTGAAAAAATATCACGCCAACTATAGAAGGGTAACTGACAACAGAAGAGCAACTTTCAGACCCTCTCGGAAGGTATAATTTTATGGAACATAAAAACTGTTATATGTAATATATCTCTATAGTAAGTAACATATTTGTGCTTTCTCAAAAAATTATGTAGTGTTAACTCATACCCAGGGCATGCGACTAGGGTCGGGCAGAGACTACCTAACTCTGCTTAAGATTACGGAGGGTTGCAGTCACCCCTAACCGTAAGAAATCAAAATATGGGGGGGGGGGTGTTAAAACCATTATAAAACCACTTTTTTTGGTTATGACGAGATGATATTATGTAATGTGAGACAACACATAAAATAATGACATTACTGTAATATGAGGTTACATATTGGAACTAATTTTGAGCCCTTGCACTATATTCTCAATCCAAAGGTAGAATTATTTGACTCTTGAGAAGGGCTCTTAAACAATGAATTACAACATAATAAAACTTTATAAGTACTAGTTGTATTCCCTGAACAACTCAAAGTCACCAGTATACTATCCCGCATATATAATAACACTGTAATATTTAAATAAAACTCTTTTTATTTTGTTCCAAGATGTGTAACAGTTACAGAGATCCAAATTACATATGACCATGAACATCTAGTTCAGTGTTTTTCAACCAGTGTGCCGTGGCACACTAGTGTGCCGTGAGAGATCCTCAGGTGTGCCACGGCAGACTGACAACAGTGTGACATTTTTTAAACTTTGCTTGTTTTTTACTCCCAGTGCAGGGGTAGTTTGTAGGAGGCATGGCATAACAGCACAATACATACAGTATGTGTGTGTTTGTGTGTATGTGTATATATATATGCTGTATTAGGCTACAATGTGTGTTTTTTTTAAATTTTGGGATGGTGGTGTGCCACAGGATTTTTTAATGTAAAAAAGTGTGCCACGGCAAAAAAAAGGTTAAAAACCACTGATCTAGTTAACAGTTAGGCCTTGTAACACCAAAGTCTAAGCCTAAGGGATCTCGGTCCCAGATGAATCATGGAACACATTATATTAATAACAAAAAATTACATTATAAAAAACTAAAATAACCAAACAATTTTATAAACCATCAAGTCAACATAAATATAGATATAAATTTGTGGTCATACTCTGTCTAAGTAATTCTGTCTCTTTATCTACCATAGGATTCGTCTGGTGAGAGAGGTCAGGCTGCTTGGGGTTTGAATTCCTCTCCCGAAGATGGGCTCATTTTGTCTAGTGCCTGTCTACTTATATCTTTGTATTTCCAATGGCATGTCTGAATTTCATATATTGCCCTCTGTTATCCAATAAAACTAAGTATTCTGGAACTGCCTTCTATCTCCTTGAGTCCATGCTATGACTTCTGACATCTTATAAATATCTTGTATCTTATCTAGTACTTCCTGCCAGGTAGGAGAACCCGTTTTCCAGTATCTGGCAATGCAGACCCTGGTAGCAGTGCATACAATTTTAATAAATCTATTTATTTTCGAGTTATACTTAGGGGATTCCTGGTTTAGTAATGCGTTATTTATGGAGAGTGAGTATGGTTCATTAAATAGTTTGCATAGGAGTTCATTAAATTAATCCCAAATATGTCTTATTTTAGTACATTCCCACCACATGTGGATATAAGTGCCCACTTCCCGCACCCTCTGTAACAACAGGTTGTGTTGCCTTTAGCAAAGTGGTATGATCTTATGTGGTTAAATACCACCTAAAGATGGTCTTAATACTGTTTTCTCTAAGGTCTGCACTGATTAATCCTTAGCAAGAATCAAATAAGAGCTGATTCCATTCATCTGTCTGGAGGACCAACTGTGTGTCTGTTTCCCATTTTGTGAGGAAGGTTGCCTTGTTATTAATTTTGTGGTCCTGGATCATAAGATATATTTTGGATATAGTGCCTTTACCCCTAATGGGGGATCTACAAATTTCCTCTAGTATAGTGTATGTGTGTTGTGATTGGGTTACGGTAAATTTGTTGATAACCGATGAAATCTGTAGATATTTGTACCAGTGCAGTTTATGTGGTTGAATTTTTTCTTTAAGGTGGTTGTATGAAATCAGAATCCCCCCCTTAATAAAGTCTGATACTCTGTATAGCCCTTTATTTGACCATTTGTTTAATATTCTATGGGTCTCAACTGGCAAAAGAGTTCTTATCGGTGTAATTCATGTATTGGTAGGGACCAGATTTAGTTGTTTACCTAAGGAGTCCCACATTACCAAGGTATCTAAGGTTATTTGTGATCTATATGTATTGTGGTTAGATCTATCTCTCTGATTCCATATCGGATCATCTATGTTACTGTGCCCCATCAGATCAGATTCTAATCTTGTCCAGACTATATTTTGAGATATTTTGTGGAAGAGAGTGGCCTGAGCTATCCTGGCTGCTTGGTAATAATCCAATAAATGTGGCAAACCCACCCCTCCCAATTGTCTTTGTAGTATCAAAACTTGAGAAGCTATTCTCGCCTTCCTATCTCCTCTTACAAAAGCGATAAGATCCCTTTGCAACTTCTGTAACTCTATCAGGGGTATTTTATTAGGGAGGACTCTGAAAAGATATAATAATCTAGGAAGAATGTTCATTTTTATGACTGACAAGCATCATTTTTATGACTGACCATGAAAAAGTGCTCTTTCTCCATGCATTCATATCCTTCCTTATTTTTTTGAATAGGGGTATATAGTTTACATTATATAGTGTGTTGTATGAGGCCATCAGCTTAATTCCCAGATATGTCAATGTGTTCCTGGTCCACCAAATGTCAAAATTGAGCTCTATAAGTTTCTTAGTGTGTGAGGGTATCGCTATAGGAAGTGCTTCGCACTTATCATTATTTATTCTACAGCCCGAGACGTCCAAAAAGTCCATTAAGATTTTATACAGATTATTTAAAGAGCCCAGAGGATTGGTCAATGTAAGTAACTTGTCGTCTGTGAATAGTGATAATTTATATTCTGTGTCTCTAATTTTGACTCCTGACACCTCCGGTGAATTTCTGAAAACCGACGCCAGTGGCTCGATACATAGGACGAATAATAGCGGTGAAAGGGGGCATCCCTGCTGAGTGCCACTTAAGATGTCAATGTTTTTATATTGGAAGCCTGCCGAACTGATTATAGCTGCAGGTGTTGAGTATATTCCCCTCACTTGCTTGTCAGGTGCCTCTCTATCTTTAATGAACCCCACCTGATCCGGGTGTATCAGTGTCGGAATTATTTTCTTGAGTCTGTTTTGCTAGGATCTTGGTTAATATCTTGATATCCTGATTGATTAGCGATATTGGTCTGTAGCTTTGAGTTAACTTTGGGTCCTTTCCTTGTTTAGGGATTACTACTATTTTTGCCCTAAGGGTGTCTGTTGGAATCTCTAGGCCTTCCATAACATTGTTACAAAATTGCTTTATATGTGGGATTAGTGTGGTTTTAAACTGTTTATAATATTCCGCCGATAGTCCATCTGGGCCCGCTGCCTTGCCTGGTTTAAGTTCTTTGATTACATTGTGGATTTCTACTGAAGTTATCTCTGCATTTAATGTCTTTCTGTTTTCTTCGCTAATAGTGTTTAGCTTAGCTTTTGGCAAGAATTGGTGCAGTTCTGTGTGTGGGGGTTTTGTTCAACCTTCTGTCCGTCGTATAGGTGGGCATAGTATGAAGCGAACTCATTTGCTATATCGTATGGGTTTGAGGTAAAAGAGCCGTCTTGTTGTCGCAGCTTTGGGATAGCATTCATTTTCATCCTCTCTCTTAATTTGTATGCTAGATATCTGTCTAGCTTGTTGGCATATATGTCAGGGTTTTTACCTGTTTTGTTTGCCATGTGCTGCTGGCAACCATTTTACTCACCTCTCTTGCAGACTATGGTGCATTGTGGGGGATGCTGCTCATTTCCTGCACTTCCTTTTATGGCCAGACTGATGTGCATCATCTGTGTGAGACAGGGTGCAGTCTCAGAATTGTGATGTCATCACTTATTATTTAAAGGGCCTCTGTTCAGTATGCTTTGCCTTTGCATTGTCTCAGACCTGTTTGTGAGAGCTCCTGTATATTACCTGGCTATCTGACGTCCCTCCTGGTTCCTGATCCCTGGCTTGTTCCTGAATCTGCTGTTTTCCTTGTTCCTGATTCCCGGCTCGTCTGACTACTCACTTTGGCTCCCGACTCGGCTCGTCTGACTATTTGCTTTGGCTCCTGACTCGGCTCGTCTGACTACCAGCTCTGGTTTTTTATTCCTGGCTTGTTATTTGACTTGTGGTCTTTTTATTATTTTTTGCTATTAATAAAGGTGTGACGGTTCCTTGCATCCATGTGGTTTCTTCTCTAAGAAATTGTCTCCAGCGGAGAGCAATTATGAAATTGGCAACAGGGAATTACTGGCTATAATTTTGGCACTCAAGGAATGGAGGCATCTTCTCAAGGGTACTAGCGTGCCAGTGCTCATTCTTACTGACCACAAGAATATAACTTATCTTTCTGAAGCAAAACGTTTGTCACCCCAACAGGCCGGATGGGCGCTATTTTTGTCTCGGTTTAATTTTGTGGTCTCCTACCTACCTGGTAGTAAGAATGTTAGGGCTGATGCCCTCTCTTGACAATTTTCGCCTCTGTCCAAGGAGGAGTCTGTACCTACTCCAGTTATACCTCCTGACCATATTTTGGCTACCATACGTACTAATTTGACTTCTCCCTTGGGGGAGGAGATCCTGGCTGCACAAACCAATGCACCTCCTGAGAAACCTAGTGGTAAGTGTTTTGTTCCTGAGACTCTTTGAACTAAACTTTTGCACACTTACCACTATCCTAAAGCCGCAGGTCCCCCAGGCAAGAACCAAATGATTTGGTCTGTCACTAGACAATTCTGGTGGCCAGGTCTTCGTTCTGATGTTGCTGCGTATGTTGTCTCCTGCTCAGTTTGTGCACAGAATAAGACTCCTCGACGTCTTCCTGTGGGTCTTCTTCAACCTATTGCTAATGGTGAGCATCCTTGGACACATCTTTCCATGGACTTCATTGTCGAGCTCCCTGTTTCCAATGGCAATACTATTATCCTTATGGTGGTTGACCGTTTTTCTAAAATGTCACATTGCATTCCCTTGAAGAAGTTGCCTACCGCTCAGGAGCTTGCTTCAATTTTTGCCCGGGAGGTGTTCCATTTACATGGGTTACCCAAGGAGATAGTTTCGGACCGGGGCAGCCAGTTTGTCTCCAGATTTTGGCGTTCCTTTTGTGCTTAAATGGGGATCCAGCTTTCCTTCTCCTCTGCATATCACCCTCAATCCAATGGGGCTGCGGAACGGCCTAATCAAGCTCTGGAATAGTTCCTCCATTGCTATGTTTCAGATCACCACAATAATTGGTCGGAACTGTTACCTTGGGCTGAGTTTGCTCGTAATAGTGCTATTAATGCTTCCTCCAAGTTATCCCCGTTCATGGTGAATTATGGGTTTCAACCATCCTTGTTGCTCGATTCATTCATGTCTCAGTGTATTCCGGCTTTGGAGGAGCATCTCCGGCAACTCCGTTCCATGTGGGTGCAGATTCAGGATTGCCTTCATCATTCTATGCAGCGCCAAAAGTTCCAGGTTGATCGTAGGCATCTGCCCGCGCCTTCCTGCCAGGTTGGTGAGAGAGTTTGGCTGTCCTTCCACAACTTGAACCTTCGTGTGCCTTCCAATAAACTGTCTCCCCATTATGTAGGTCCTTTTTCAAATACTCCGTCGGGTCAATCCTGTGGCTTACGCTCTTGACCTTCCTCCTGCAATGCGCATCTCCAATGTTTTTCATGTATCCCTCTTGAAACCATTGGTTTGTAATCGGTTTACCACTGTGTTGCCTCATCCCCATCCTATCTTTGTTGACCCTCATGAGGAGTATGAGGTCAGCAGCATTATTGACTCTCGTATGTCCAGGGGCAGTGTACAGTATTTGGTTCACTGGAGGGGCTATGGTCCGGAGGAGCGTTCATGGGTTCCCTCCTCTGATGTTCATGCTCCCGCCCTCCTCCGTGCCTTCCATGCCCATTTCCCCAATAAGTCTTTTGTCCTCCCACGGGGGAGGGGTCGTTGAGGGGAGGGTACTGTCAGGGATTTTTTTCTGTTTTGCTTGCAATGTGCTGCTGGCAGCCATTTTACTCACCTCTCTTGCAGACTATGGTGCATTGTGGGGGATGCTGCTCATTTCCTGCACTTCCTTTTATGGCCAGACTGGTGTGCATCATCTGTGTGAGACAGGATGCAGTCTCAGAATTGTGATGTCATCACTTATTATTTAAAGGGCCTCTGTTCAGTATGCTTTGCCTTTGCGTTGTCTCAGACCTGTTTGTGAGAGCTCCTGTATATTACCTGGCTATCTGACGTCCCTCCTGGTTCCTGATCCCTGGCTTTTTCCTGACTCTGCTGTTTTCCTTGTTCCTGATTCCGGTACGTCTGACTACTTGCTTTGGCTCCTGACTTGGCTCGTCTGACTATTCGCTTTGGCTCCTGACTCGGCTCGTCTGACTTCCAGCTCTGGTTTTTGATTCCTGGCTTGTTATTTGGCTTGTTGACTATTAGTTTTTGCTATTAATAGGTGTGATTATTTTTGCACTTCTCGTCTCAGTCTGATTCCTGGCACCCTGACAATATAGGAAATAATTTGCTTTTAGTTTTTGAGTAGCTCTAATTGCTGTGTCATTTAAAATTTTGGACAAGAACTGTCTTTTGGTTTGAAGTAGTTTAAATACGATGACAGATGCTGTATGTTTGTGTTTAGTTTCTAATGCAGCTATTTTGTTCTGTAGTTTATTTGTGTGTTCGTGTAACTGTAATATTTAACGTGTCAAATTAGAGAACATAGTACACAGATACTATAGCTTATTACACTAGTGATAAAAGTAAAACTAAATGGTAATGAAATCAGCACAGAGCTGCACAGACAACAGGGCTTATTTAAGGGCCATCATAAGAGAGGGCTGGGGGAATAAACTAGCATTTCTCACATATGTATATGTATGAGTGATATGAGGCTATTCAAGAGTGTACTAAGTGGCTCTACATTAGTAGTAGTACTACACGTTTAGGTGCAAGGAGGAAATCTGTGGCATATTATCAAAATGGCGACCATAATTCAAACTTAAAATCTTTAGGGTCTGGGTCAGCTAAATTACACAGAGCACCAATGTATGCTAGAATTAGGAGAGGATCATAATATAACACCATCACTCTTGTAAATATTGTCATAATAAATGACACATTCATAAGACCATCAACAATCTATTAGGCACTAGGTTATCAATTTATAGCTAGCAAATAGTAAATATCCCCAAATGTCCACCATTAAGTAAATACAATTCCTTGCTGTTCTTGATTTTCTATAAGGCATGCAGTGCGATAATATAGGATGCATATGCACTCTTGGGCAAACACCACTTACAAAGTATTGAAATAAATAAAATAAAGAGTGTAGAATACAATGAACATTGACTAAACATATAGAGACCATGCTTTTCTGGGAATTATAGGAATGTAGTGAACTCTGTCATCCCGGCCGTAGACAACAGAGTCATAACCTAATGTAACAATCATAAAGCATACATTGAATTTGCAGAGCAGAAAAGTTGAGACATATAAATCACTTCATTTAGGCAAGAATAGAAATGTACTATCAGAAAAAGATATTGGCATACACCATCTGTTTTATGCACCTGAGTAACCAAGCAAAAGAAATAACCAGTTGGGAATCAACAGGTGATGATCATCAGGTGGCAATACATCAAAATACATAACACACTGAAAAGTAGCCATGTAAATATTGCAGGGAAAGTGTTCCAAACCCGAATTTGTCCCTTTGCGGGCTCATCTTGATTAACCAGTAAGAGTAGGGTAGACAAAGGTGCCTGCACATAGCAACAGCGTCTCTCTGACTGGGAAGTAAAATATTATTACCCTACTCCAGACCTAGGGTGGCAACAGGGTAATGTTAATGCTACGTGGTGCAGCCCAGTTTTCCATAGCATCTTACATTCAACAGCAAGTATTACCACCCTCGGAGGGGGCTTGAAAATGTCCTGCAACCACAGTGTATTTAAGTCTTGGACCCACTTCTCTGTCAGGAATTCTCCACAGTATGCAGGTACAAGCTGTGGCATAGACCATATCTTGGTCCGCCAAGGTAGGCGGTATAACTTCCCTCGGTGTAGGTAGCTGGTCATGAAACCACCATTCCTCTTCTCCTAGTGCAGCTTCACACACAGGTAATATATCTGGGGCTATGAGAATTCTGTTGATCCTCTTGCATATTACCCTATCTTGTATCTCCAAGAGGGCTTTGAACATACTAAGCAGGTCCTCCATGCTGCATCTCTCTGTCAGCTATATGTTCCAGTGTAGGAGCTCTGGAGCAGAGCCCTGACCCTCCAAAGCTAGGCCGCAAATGATGGCCGTACACTCCGCGAGTACTGTCTACCGACTTAGGAATCAGCGATCTAGCTGGTCGGCCTGTAAGGCCCTCACCCTACTGCCTCCCACTACTTGCGGTAAAATGAAGATCGTGACTCAGCATATCCTCAGTGATCTGTTAGCCTGTGCAGCCGGAAAGTGAAAGATGTTGACGCTTTTCTAGGCTTATGCTATGCGCCAAGCTCCTCTCTCTTAATGCTTGTCCTGTGCGATTAGGATGCCATGTGGGTAGCAAGATGGCCGCTCCACCTCTGGATATAATTATGGCGAAAAGTATGGACAGTGAAAAAGTGCTCCGTTTGTCAATTCCGGTCCTCTTCTTGTCCGCTGACCCCACCACTGTGTTGCCAGATGTATTAGTCCACATATCTAGGTATTCTACTAAGTAGTGATGTGCAGTTCATGAACGAATCGTTCATTTGAACTGGTTCTTTTCACTGAACTGAGTGAATCAGTTCACAAGACTGAACTGATTCGTTTCCAAACAGTTCACTTCCTGAGTCTGCAGCAGCACTGGTAATACGATCCTAGAGTGTGTACTGCTTCTGCTAACTCCTCCTTTGCAAAGAATCACTCAGCAGATTCAGACAGCCTCACTCTAGGATCATATTACCAGTACTGTTACTGATTCAAGAAGTGAACTGTTTGCAAACGAATCAGTGTACTGTTAACTCCTTTGCAATGAATCATTTAGGTAACAGTATACTGATTCAACAAGCAGTTCTCAACACAGACTCCTGCATTTACCCCTAACTGTCCCTTAAATTAACCCTTACTCTCCCTTACAATAAATATGCCATTAATAATTAATACCATTACTTAACCCTAAAGACGCCTGTTAAGTGCCCCTAAATTAACTACAAATATTGCGCGTTTTTATGGGGATCACTATAACAGGTTACCAGCCTCACAGCCGTCCTGCAAATTGCGATCTCCCCACAGATACCTCTGCATTTTTAAGGGACAGTACACATGTCAACTTGTACCCCCTGTTAGCTGCACTTTGTGTGCTGAGCTTTAACTGGTGGACTGTCACTGAATTAACCTCTATCTCAAATATTAGGCTAATACAACATATTACATAAAACAGAGTATGCTGAAGGTTGTGAGACCCACACAACATGCAGCATACTCTGTTCTATGTACTGTGCTGTTTGTATTGCCAGTGACTCACGAGTCATGAATCGGATCCCCAGAGTATCTGTAACAGAAGAATTTGCAGCTCTGCCCCTTAGGGATCACGTGCCAAAAAGTGTACTGATGAATCGGTTCATGAACCGGTTCAGTTAAGCGAACTGTCCGAAATGAACCGATTCATCAAAATGAATCGAACTTCCCATCTCTACTACTAAGCTGAGGTGATCGCACGGATAGTGAAAGTTAAATTGTATGCAGAGCTGTAGTCGTGCGGCCGCTCAGACTGACGGCTTGCCCAGCCCCCCTATTCCAGACTTTTTTATGTTTGATTTCAACAATTATTTATTTTGTTTTTGCCATTGTATTGTATACATGTTTGTAAAAAAAAAACTACACTAGACATTACTCAGAAACTAACGTAACTAATGACTTAAAATGTTGTTTTAAAAGTATTAATTTTAAATTTAGGGAATGTTGAAGCAATAAAAAGGCCTTATTTCATTTTTTTTTTTAAAATAGTACCTACATTGGCCTTACTGTGTACACTACAGTATTGTTACAGAGAAGTTCTATTTCTTTTACTTGTATATTATAGTGCAATGCAAATAAAGAGCTAAACTGATCATTATGATATTAAACTATATTACATTTACTGCATACATAAAAAGACCAACAAATTTCATATATTCCCTGAGGAAGTACAGCAGATAAGTGTATAATGTATTCGGTATAATGTTTGAAACTTGCCCTCACTCTGTTAGTGGAAATATTTATTGTGACAGATTATTTGATTAATAAAACATATTATTTATCCGAGGCAAATGTTCTCTATTAAATGTGTCATTGCTCTCAAATGCCCAGGAGCCTTTTGTGTAAAGAAAACCACAATGAGCTTGGCTGCAAATCTAGTGATTAGGTGAGATTAATTTTCACTGCCACTGTTTATTCTTGTTATCCTGTGGTTAGATATTCTACACAATCCTTTAACTTTATAACAAAACACTGAGTGCCAACATCTACTCACTCAGGCCTAGATTTGGAGTTCGGCGGTAAAAGGGCTGTTAACGCTCCGCTGGCTTTTTTCTGGCCGCACCATAAAATTAACTCTGGTATCGAGAGTTCAAACAAATGCTGCGTTAGGCTCCAAAAAAGGAGCGTAGAGCATTTTTACCGCAAATACAACTCTCGATACCAGCGTTGCTTACGGACGCGGCCGGCCTCAAAAACGTGCTCGTGCACGATTCCCCCATAGGAAACAATGGGGCTGTTTGAGCTGAAAAAAACCTAACACCTGCAAAAAAGCAGCGTTCAGCTCCTAACGCAGCCCCATTGTTTCCTATGGGGAAACACTTCCTACGTCTGCACCTAACACTCTAACATGTACCCCGAGTCTAAACACCCCTAGCCTTACACTTATTAACCCCTAATCTGCCGCCCCCGCTATCGCTGACCCCTGCATATTTTTTTAAACCCCTAATCTGCCGCTCCGTAAACCGCCGCCACCTACGTTATCCCTATGTACCCCTAATCTGCTACCCCTAACACCGCCGACCCCTGTATTACATTTATTAAACCCTAACTTGCCCCCCACAACGTCGCCGCCAGCTACTTAAAATAATTAACCCCTAATCTTCCGACCGCAAATCGCCGCCACCTACGTTATCCCTATGTACCCCTAATCTGCTGCCCCTAACATCGCCGACCCCTATATTATATTTATTAACCCCTAATCTGCCCCCCTCAACGTCGCCGACACCTGCCTACACTTATTAACCCCTAATCTGCCGAGCGGACCTGAGCGCTACTATAATAAATGTATTAACCCCTAATCCGCCTCACTAACCCTATCATAAATAGTATTAACCCCTAATCTGCCCTCCCTAACATCGCCGACACCTAACTTCAATTATTAACCCCTAATCTGCCGACCGGAGCTCACCGCTATTCTAATAAATGTATTAACCCCTAAAGCTAAGTCTAACCCTAACACTAACACCCCCCTAAGTTAAATATAATTTTTATCTAACGAAATAAATTAACTCTTATTAAATAACTTATTCCTATTTAAAGCTAAATACTTACCTGTAAAATAAATCCTAATATAGCTACAATATAAATTATAATTATATTATAGCTATTTTAGGATTAATATTTATTTTACAGGCAACTTTGTAATTATTTTAACCAGGTACAATAGCTATTAAATAGTTAAGAACTATTTAATAGTTACCTAGTTAAAATAATAACAAATTTACCTGTAAAATAAATCCTAACCTAAGTTATAATTAAACCTAACACTACCCTATCAATAAAATAATTAAATAAACTACCTACAATTACCTACAATTAACCTAACACTACACTATCAATAAATTAATTAAACACAATTCCTACAAATAAATACAATTAAATAAACTAGCTAAAGTACAAAAAATAAAAAAGAACTAAGTTACAAAAAATAAAAAAATATTTACAAACATAAGAAAAATATTACAACAATTTTAAACTAATTACACCTACTCTAAGCCCCCTAATAAAATAACAAAGCCCCCCAAAATAAAAAATTCCCTACCCTATTCTAAATTAAAAAAGTTACAAGCTCTTTTACCTTACCAGCCCTGAACAGGGCCCTTTGCGGGGCATGCCCCAAGAATTTCAGCTCTTTTGCCTGTAAAAAAAAACATACAATACCCCCCCCCCAACATTACAACCCACCACCCACATACCCCTAATCTAACCCAAACCCCCCTTAAATAAACCTAACACTAAGCCCCTGAAGATCTTCCTACCTTGTCTTCACCATCCAGGTATCACCGATCCGTCCTGGCTCCAAGATCTTCATCCAACCCAAGCGGGGGTTGGCGATCCATAATCCGGTCCAGAAGAGGCTCCAAAGTCTTCCTCCTATACGGCAAGAAGAGGACATCCGGACCGGCAAACATCTTCTCCAAGCGGCATCTTCGATCTTCTTCCATCCGGAGCGAAGCGGCAGGATCCTGAAGACATCCAGCGCGGAACATCCATCCGGACCGACGACTGAACGACGAATGACTGTTCCTTTAAGGGACGTCATCCAAGATGGCGTCCCTCGAATTCCGATTGGCTGATAGGATTCTATCAGCCAATCGGAATTAAGGTAGGAATTTTCTGATTGGCTGATGGAATCAGCCAATCAGAATCAAGTTCAATCCGATTGGCTGATCCAATCAGCCAATCAGATTGAGCTCGCATTCTATTGGCTGATCGGAACAGCCAATAGAATGCAAGCTCAATCTGATTGGCTGATTGGATCAGCCAATCGGATTGAACTTGATTCTGATTGGCTGATTCCATCAGCCAATCAGAAAATTCCTACCTTAATTCCGATTGGCTGATAGAATCCTATCAGCCAATCGGAATTCGAGGGACGCCATCTTGGATGACGTCCCTTAAAGGAACAGTCATTCGTCGTTCAGTCGTCGGTCCGGATGGATGTTCCGCGCTGGATGTCTTCAGGATCCTGCCGCTTCGCTCCGGATGGAAGAAGATCGAAGATGCCGCTTGGAGAAGATGTTTGCCGGTCCGGATGTCCTCTTCTTGCCGGATAGGAGGAAGACTTTGGAGCCTCTTCTGGACCGGATTATGGATCGCCAACCCCCGCTTGGGTTGGATGAAGATCTTGGAGCCAGGACGGATCGGTGATACCTGGATGGTGAAGACAAGGTAGGAAGATCTTCAGGGGCTTAGTGTTAGGTTTATTTAAGGGGGGTTTGGGTTAGATTAGGGGTATGTGGGTGGTGGGTTGTAATGTTGGGGGGGGGGTATTGTATGTTTTTTTTTACAGGCAAAAGAGCTGAAATTCTTGGGGCATGCCCCGCAAAGGGCCCTGTTCAGGGCGGGTAAGGTAAAAGAGCTTGTAACTTTTTTAATTTAGAATAGGGTAGGGAATTTTTTATTTTGGGGGGCTTTGTTATTTTATTAGGGGGCTTAGAGTAGGTGTAATTAGTTTAAAATTGTTGTAATATTTTTCTTATGTTTGTAAATATTTTTTTATTTTTTGTAACTTAGTTCTTTTTTATTTTTTGTACTTTAGCTAGTTTATTTAATTGTATTTATTTGTAGGAATTGTGTTTAATTAATTTATTGATAGTGTAGTGTTAGGTTAATTGTAGGTAATTGTAGGTAGTTTATTTAATTATTTTATTGATAGGGTAGTGTTAGGTTTAATTATAACTTAGGTTAGGATTTATTTTACAGGTAAATTTGTTATTATTTTAACTAGGTAACTATTAAATAGTTCTTAACTATTTAATAGCTATTGTACCTGGTTAAAATAATTACAAAGTTGCCTGTAAAATAAATATTAATCCTAAAATAGCTATAATATAATTATAATTTATATTGTAGCTATATTAGGATTTATTTTACAGGTAAGTATTTAGCTTTAAATAGGAATAAGTTATTTAATAAGAGTTAATTTATTTCGTTAGATAAAAATTATATTTAACTTAGGGGGGTGTTAGTGTTAGGGTTAGACTTAGCTTTAGGGGTTAATACATTTATTAGAATAGCGGTGAGCTCCGGTCGGCAGATTAGGGGTTAATAATTGAAGTTAGGTGTCGGCGATGTTAGGGAGGGCAGATTAGGGGTTAATACTATTTATGATAGGGTTAGTGAGGCGGATTAGGGGTTAATACATTTATTATAGTAGCGCTCAGGTCCGCTCGGCAGATTAGGGGTTAATAAGTGTAGGCAGGTGTCGGCGACGTTGAGGGGGGCAGATTAGGGGTTAATAAATATAATATAGGGGTCGGCGATGTTAGGGGCAGCAGATTAGGGGTACATAGGGATAACGTAGGTGGCGGCGATTTGCGGTCGGAAGATTAGGGGTTAATTATTTTAAGTAGCTGGCGGCGACGTTGTGGGGGGCAAGTTAGGGTTTAATAAATGTAATACAGGGGTCGGCGGGGTTAGGGGCAGCAGATTAGGGGTACATAAATATAACGTAGGTGGCGGTCGGCAGATTAGGGGTTAAAAATTTAATCGAGTGGCGGCGGTGTGGGGGGACCTCGGTTTAGGGGTACATAGGTAGTTTATGGGTGTTAGTGTACTTTAGGGTACAGTAGTTAAGAGCTTTATAAACCGGCGTTAGCCAGAAAGCTCTTAACTCCTGCTATTTTCAGGCGGCTGGAATCTTGTCGTTAGAGCTCTAACGCTCACTTCAGAAACGACTCTAAATACCGGCGTTAGAAAGATCCCATTGAAAATATAGGCTACGCAAATGGCGTAGGGGGATCTGCGGTATGGAAAAGTCGCGGCTGTAAAGTGAGCGTTAGACCCTTTAATCACTGACTCCAAATACCAGCGGGCGGCCAAAACCAGCGTTAGGAGCCTCTAACGCTGGTTTTGACGGCTACCGCCGAACTCCAAATCTAGGCCTCAGTATCTACAAATACAGATTTGTTCATGTCACTCAGAGGTGTAAACTTAAAGGGAAAAATAATTAAAGGGACAAATATGATTCAGATAGAGAATACAATTGTAAACAAATTTCCAATTTACTTCTATTATTTAATTTGCTTCCTTCTCTTGTTATCCTTTTTTCAAAGGTTTATATGTAAACCGATTGTCATTGGCTCACAGTAGTGCATTGCTGCTCATTCAACAAAGCATACCAATAGAATGAAAAAAAAATGAATAATAGGAGTAAATTAGAAAGTTGCTTAAAATTTCTGCTCTATCTGAATCATTAAAGAAAAAAAAAAGTGGGTTTCATATCCCTTAAAGGCGCATTAGCTGTATAAAATAAATTGTCTTATTTCTCCAGATTCACCTTCTTTTAAACAGTTATAAGGTTGATGATATGTGTAAAAAGGCAGATAGTGAGCATCATCTGGTCTCTACCTCTGGGGACAGATGGCTGCTGTGGCATGTATAGCTCCCTGGGGACATCCCTGCTGTTCAGCAGTCAGTGCTATTCACTTACAGCTTTCAATTAGGGAAACGAACATCAGAAAGTACAGAAGGCAGAAAAGGAAAAAGTGCTAGAGAAAAGTTTAAAGCTTCAAGATCAAAGACATATTTTATGTTAATAGATGTAAGTGAATGTGTTCTAATATATTATTTACCATTTAATAAATGTTATGTCTTATATCACCTCTTTTTAGAATTTGAAAGCAATAGTTGATAGACTCTGCCTCAAAGTTTGGAAATTATTATTATTATTGTTTTATTTCTTTGCGAATGGGTTAACACATAGTTGAAGTCAATTTTAGAGCAGCAATGCACTACTGGGAGCTAGAGAAACACAATTGGTGAGCCAATGACAAGAGGCATATGTGTGAAGCCACCAATCACAAGCTAGCCCCCAATAGTGCATTGTTGCTCTAGAGATGACTTTAACTATGTTAAAACTTATAGTTGTATACAAACAATAGTGCAATAATATTAATGATCTAACACATTCAAACATTTTCTTTGTGCACTTTTATTTCCCTTATAAAAAGAAATATCTGTGTAAGTAATTTAATAGATAAAAACAATCCTAGCAACAGTCATCATTTTTGCAAAATGAATAGACTCAGTCATTACTAAATTGGTAGCTCCAATCATACAACAGCATCTTCACTACCTAACATGAACCTAGATTACAAGTTTTGCGGTATGGTGCAGGATTTTCATAGCTCCTGTATTACAGGTTGTGCGGTCCGGCTAAAATGCTTGCGTTATAGTCTATACCATCACGATCCATTCCGCTATCTGAGACCAGTAGTTATAGATTTTGCGAAACAAAAATGTTTCACAAAACTCATAACTAAACTGTTACAAAGTACACTAACACCCATAAACTACCTATTAACCTCCAAACCACCATGTTTCCGCATCGCAAATACTATAATAAACCTATTAACTGCTGGCCCCCCACATCGCAAATCACTAAATTAAACTATTAACCCCTAAACCTAACTATCCCCTATACTTTAAATTAAAATTACAATATAACTTTCTTAAAACAAATAAAAACTTACCTGTGAAATAAAAAAAAAACTAAGATTAAACTATAAAAAAACCTAACATAACTATTTTAAGAAAATAAAATAAATGAAAAATAAAAAACCTAAACTCTACGATTAAATAAAAAATATAGCCCTATAAAAACAAAAAAGCCACCCCAAAATAAAAACACCTCCTAACCTATCAATAAACTACCAATAGCCCTTAAAAGGTCCTTTTGTAGGGCATTGCCCTAAGTTAAACAGCTCTTTTACCTTAAATAGTTACAAAGTCCCCTGTAAAAGTAAACCCCCCACCCAACCAACCCCCCAAAATAAAAAACCTAAGTCTAAACAGGACCGGCAACCACGGAGCCACCCAGTGTGGAGGATCCTTTTCCTACGATCGTCACCGCACACTGAGGATTGAATGCAAGGTACCCCTTTTATATTGGGGTACTGTTGCATTCCTATTGGCTGAAAAATTCAAATCAGCCAATAGGATGAGAGCTGCGTAAATCCTATTGGCTGTTCAAATCAGCCAATAGCATTTAAGCAGCTCTCATCCTATTGGCTGATTTGAATTTTTCAGCCAATGGGAATACAACGGTTAGGTTAAGTCTTTAGACATCAATGGGGATTGCGTTATAGCGATCGCCATTCTGCGATCGCAGGTGTTAGTTTTTTTCTAACACTTTGTCTCCATTAATGTCTATGGGGGAAAACGTGCACGAGCATGTCAAGTCAGGCCTTGGGTTTTGTGCGGTATGGAGCTTAACGCACCATACCGCACAACAAAAGAAGGTTTTTCAGTAACTTGTAATGGCAGCGCTATGGAGAGAGTGATACCGCTCATTTTTTTGTGTTATTTACGCACCTGGTTAAGCGCATAACTTCTAATATTACCAATGGCAAGTTGCTTAGTTTAGCAGTTGCAAGCAGGGCTAGAGGTATATAATTTTGTCCTTTTTATGACCAAGTATTAGTGCTAAGTCTCATTGTAATAATCTGCCTCTCTAAATAGACCAGATGGGCACAAGCATCTTCAGGCCTGCACGGGGACTGCATTGACCAGTTTCAGGCTATGCAAAAGAAGAACCCATTACAGTTATACCCAGTTTGTAGTAGGGTCACATAGGGAGCAGAATTATTTGTGACAAACAGTAACTAGTGGGTAACATTGTTAAATTGCAGTTTTAGAAGGTGCTGATTGATTTAATCTGGGACTTTGTGTTATTTGCCATTCTTTCTTCCAGGACAAGTAAGGTCTCTATGGGTTTGTTAGTGGAAACAAAATATCACTTGTGAAGGTGGAAATCTAGTAGACAAAAACATACATTACACATGAGGGCCAGGAAGCCTGCAGGAATAAGAGACTTGTGTTATTATGATGCTATTAACTCTGAAAAAGCAGGATCTTCTTGTATTGAGAAGTAGAGAAACAGGTGTTTGGATAAAACTGGGCTTTCTTTTGAGTGGTAGAATTACACAAAAATGATGTTTTTTTCTCTATTGTTCAGTCATTGGATGGCAAGGGTATATACTGGATACATTTACCAGCGGCTATTCAACAACTAGAGCTCAGACGAGCAAAGCCTTTCATCACTCAAACTATTAATCACTGGCTGGATGTTGCTTATTGAGAGATTGGAGCACTACTGCATGTGCATATTGCACATAAATCATGAGGGGGAAATGCTGCTGCTGACAGGAACACTCTGCACGTGCACAGCAGCACTTTAGCATCTCCCTAGGCAACAATTAGCAGTGGGTTATACTTTTATAGTGAGTAAATTATGGCCTCAGATTCAGATCCATTTCTGTTTTATCTCTGGAAAAACTACTAAAAAAAGAACAAACATATATACATGAACGTCTGACTTCTTCCGATAGAAAGAAAGAAACATCTATAGATTTTACAATATGAACTGGAATTCATGATTTAGACAGAGCATACAATTTTTAACAACTATATAATTCACTTATATTATTTAATTTGCTTCCTTCTCTTCTTATCCTTTGCTGAAAGGTAAGATCAAGAGCAGCAAAGAACAGAGGTTCTAGCTGCTGATTGGTGGCTGCATATATATACTGATTTTCATTAGCTCACCCATGTATTCAGTTAGAAACCAGTAATGCATTGCTGCTCCTTCAACAAATGATATCAAGAGAATGAAACTAATTTAATAATAGAAGTAAACTGGAAAATTGTTTAAAATTGGATGTTCTACCTTAATCATGAAATAAATATTTTGGGTTTATGTCCCTTTAAGTTAATCACTTTCATCTCCCATTAAAGGTAATTATTGTCATATTCAACACCATATTACAGTATTCTTTTTGATTGTCACCTTTAAAATGTTATTATTATTAATTATTAAGGACTAACAGACTATGCAACTATAAACAATTTATCCAAAATGTGCAATTATAGCTCTTCTCTGTCTAATTGTGAGTCTGGAGGATTCATGTATGTGCCTCTAGTTGTACCTAATGCCCTATCATCCCTGAGACTAACAAAACCTTAACAGAGCTAATAACAAGCAAAATAAGACACTGACACATGGGTCCTATTTATTGTCCAGCACAGATCACCTGGCATAAACTCTTTAATTTACAGATAAACTCAGGTGGCAGCAAATCGGATCCTAAGTAACTAATCCATGCTAAGCTGGTCATGGCCCAGACTAAACACCCAGCTAGGGTGCAATATACATAGAACAACTCCAAACCAGTAGGTCCCAGGTGAGCTTAGCGTACAGCATGCTAAACACAGGGGTGCAAAAAACTTCCATCCCAGGACTTACAGAGCAAGGTTGACAAACCCTCCTCAGGCCCCAGACAAACTAATGATTTCCTAAAACCTTAACCAAATGTTGCCCCAACTGCAAAACAAACAAAAGGGTAAGGACGGTGGGAAGTTCCTTAAGTCCAGTTGAAAAGAGGTGGAAGAACTGGCTTCTTCCTATAAGGAAAGAAACTCCACCTCTAAGTCTGTTACAGGCTAAGATGCCCTACACTCCTTTTATGATTCTCCAAACTCAAGATCATGTCATGTGTAGAACTAAATCCAATGGCAACTGACAGCCCAGGAACTGCCACAGCAATGGTTAAAATGTTTTTGTTACTAATGAGAACATTGCCCAAAGGGACACTGATATCCATATAAGCAATGCATTCTATAAACTGGATACAAATGTTTTCTATGTATTTGTTGGCAACATTTTCAGCATTTTGTTGTGAACCGTGCTACACAGGTAAAAAATGCAAATTCTGTACCCTATGGTTTCCAAATGCTGTAAATTGCCTAAATCAACTATTTGATTTGCAGGCTGCAGAATTAGCTTTTTGGCCTCTGTAGTAAAAAGGAGATAAGTACAAGCTTTACAAAATTAATTGTAATAGGTTTAATGTTATTTAAGTACATAGGGTTCCATGTACTAAGCAGCATAAGTTGCTTTGGAGCTCTTTCTGGGCAGGTTCTCACATGCGAGACTGCTTTCCGCAATTTAAGAAGTGTTGGCCATCAAACCACTACTTCTTTCAATCTCCGCCACCTCTGAGTTGGCGAAGATAAATCACCTTGTACACACTCACTTTGAATGATTGACAGACTCTTCTCTCACATGATTGGTCACACAAGGAAAGGGGCGGCAATACACACTCGCTTGGGTGTCTGATGTTATATACAGACAGCAGACATTCAGGGCCCACTGTCTGTAAATCACAAAGCCATGCAGACTACCCCCTTATCTCAGTTCTCTTGACAAACTTGCATTTTAGCCAATCAGTGCTGACTCATAAATAATTGCACAGGAGTGAGCACAATGTTATCTATATGGCACACGTGAACTAGCAGTGTCTAATTGTGAACAATTGTCAAAATGCACTGAGATAAGAGGCAGCCTTCAATGGCTTAGAAATTTGCATAT
Organism: Bombina bombina; assembly: GCF_027579735.1. Lineage (NCBI taxonomy): Eukaryota > Metazoa > Chordata > Amphibia > Anura > Bombinatoridae > Bombina > Bombina bombina. The sequence continues at coordinate 600,456,563 of NC_069504.1, forward strand.
GAACCTACCTAGGTTTATCTTTCAACAAAGAATACCAAAAGAACAATGCAAATTTGATGATTAAAGTAAAAGCTGTTTAAAATTGCATGCCCTATCTGAATCATAAAAGTTTTATTTTGACTTAACTGTCCCTTTAAAGTGCCATAAAACATTTTGAGTTATGTGCATATTATAATAGTGTCAACTGAGTTAAAACAGTATGTGAAAAGCTTCTAAGTATTTTAATAAAATTTCTAAAAATCTGCAAAATTACTTAAACTTTAGTGTTGCCTGCTCCATCCCCCTTATCAGTGTCCTTCTCCAAACCTTGTAGTGGCAAGTTACAAAGTGTGCACGTGAAGATAATTACATATGCAAGTAAGGGGAGTTGAAGAGGGACAGCAGGTACTGCTATTGTTTGTTGCCAACAGGCTTGTTTGTTTCCATGGGGATAATGTCACATGCTTTGTAAAAGCTTCAGCATTATACTGTGCACTGCTTTAGTCAGGTGTCATGTGACTGTGCCCCCTACTGCGCATGTGCATGAGTGGCCTGGATAGCACCTTCCATACAGTATATGAAAATGCCCAGGGGGGAGATTGCTGCAAACACACTATGCCTGAAATAAAGGGGTTAATTGGGGTTAAAACAGAACCATTTTGCAGGTAAGCTTTGGCTGCATTATATATTTAGAAACTTATGTTAGTTCATACTGTTTTATGTCCCTTTAACTCCAATGAGAATTGAAACAAATTATCTCTGTCATAATATTAAGCAGATAAGCTTGGATAACTATAACAGTCCCACTACACCATACACTCACATTAAGCATAAAACAAGGTATTTAAGTTAAATGTCTATATGTATGGCCCAAATATCTAGGAAACTAAAAAACATAAGGTAACTGGGTTGGACTGATGTAAAATACATGTGTATGGAGGATATTATAAAACACCAAAGCGGGACCTACTTCTTACCTTTATATGACCAAACAACTTTTACTTAAAATAAGCATATTTGGGGGATTCAGCTAAGCGAGAGCAGATCTACCCTTAGCTATCACACAGGACCAGTTACAGTAGGGGGTACACTAAGCGCCTGCCTCAAAAGACCCTGGCTTTGGATATTGACTCCTAGTAGTCAATAAGAATAAATAGATAGGTAGAACTTGAAACCAAAGCGCCTGAAAGGCTGGGTCTAGACGATTGGATTAAACCAGTAAGCTTTAAAATTATAAAATTACACTTTAATTTCTTACAGACATGGATCCATGTTACAAGCAGACATATATAATATATATAAAAACAACATAAAATTCTCAAAACAATAAAATTCACAGCTGATTCTCTTACAGGTAACTGGTATTCGACCTATCTATACTGTGGTCTCAGTATCTCTTGATGGAATACTCCCCTTTCTAGGTGGGATTAGCCTTTGTGTGGTAGCTGAAATGTTTTTAGCTTACGTGCTAATAAATTTCGACAATTGTATAAAAATGTGGGTGGTGTAAAAAGTGAAACTAAGTGCTTATTGAAACAATATGGTTTCAATTTCTTCTGTTTAACCAACTAAATAAATAAAGGTCAGGTGGTGATGCCGGACAGTGGTAGTTTATCAGAGTCCCATCAAGTGCCCGACCGACCCAAATCTCACCTAAAGTAAAAAAACAAACACACAATAGTGCAGAGCGTAATTTCTGAAGTAAAATAGGAGGAAGACTCACTATTGTGTGTTTGTTTTTTTACTTTAGGTGAGATTTGGGTCGGTCGGGCACTTGATGGGACTCTGATAAACCACCACTGTCCGGTACTGATTAGGTCACAGGCAATTTTTCATTATAGGATGTATTAGGAACACTTTCTACTTGTTATGTTTGTTTTTAACAGTGGCCACTGATTTTTTTCTTGATTTTTAGCATTTTTTAAACTTTGTCCTTTTTTTAAACACAATGTTTGACTGTATGGATTGAACACTGCAATTTGGATTTAACACTTATTGGAGGACTTTTGTTTTTAGTGACATTTTTACTTTCTGTTTAAAGATTCACAATTGTTGGTTCACCTTATTAAGGGTGATGTTTTATAATCTGCTTTGATTGAAGTTTGTTTTATGAATTTTACACCAATATTATCATTTGATTGAATTTTGTTACATTAAGTATCAAATGTATTCTACACCATTATTATTTTTTATTTTGGCATCACCACCTGACCTTTATTTATTTAGTTGGTTAAACAGAAGAAATTGAAACCATATTGTTTCAATAAGCACTTAGTTTCACTTTTTACACCACCCACATTTTTATACAATTGTCGAAATGTATTAGCGCATAAGCTAACAACATTTCAGCTACCACACAAAGGCTAATCCCACCTAGAAAGGGGAGTATTCCATCAAGAGATACTGAGACCACAGTATAGATAGGTCGAATACCAGTTACCTGTAAGAGAATCAGCTGTGAATTTTATTGTTTTGAGAATGTTATGTTGTTTTTATATATATTGTATATGTCTGCTTGTAACATGGATCCATGTCTGTAAGAAATTAAAGTGTAATTTTATCATTTTAAAGCTTACTGGTTTAATCCAATCGTCTAGACCCAGCCTTTCAGGCGCTTTGGTTTCAAGTTCTACCTATCACACAGGACCTACACATAAAAATAAGCACAATAAAAATAGTATCAGTGCTACTCAATATATCACATATGCAAACAGCTATCATCATAACTAATAGTACCGAGCAGGTGCAACTTAACTTAATGCAACTTAAAGTAACTTTGTAAACTAAAACATTAGAAAGCAACAATAAGAAATAAAAACATACATCTGTCCAAGTACTTGAGGGGTCCGAAAAGGTATCAGATATATGCACTGCCCAATGCTATTAAACAGCAATCTACACACAAACTCAGGGGCAGCAGCTTTCTGAGTGTTGATTGTAGATCTAGCCGTAACAATCCATCATTTTCTTAGTTCTTCACACCCTCTAGAACCCCTGAGCATAGTGGTAACTGCACTCCCACATTGTAGCTGTTGCATCCAGCCAGCAAATAGAGATATCTCCACCACAGGTTGCAAGCACCATCGCTGCTATGAAGGCTGGGTGAACTTAGGGGCAACTTCCTCCATGGTACAGGAACCAATCCAATGTTAAAGGGACATTATACACTCATTTTTTCTTTGCATAAATGTTTTGTAGATAATCTATTTATATAGCCCATAAAGTTTTTTTTTTTTAATTAATGTATAGTTTTGCTTATTTTTAAATAACATTGCTCTGATTTTCAGACTCCTAACCAAGCCCCAAAGTTTTATGTGAATACGCTCGACTACCTACTCCAGCTTGCTCCTGTTTGTGTAAGGGGTCTTTTCATATGCAAATGAAGGGGGAGGGGGGAGTGTCTTATTTGGCACTTGCAGTGGGCTTTCCAGCTACCTTTTCAACAGAGCCAAAGTGACAGCTTCTAAGTAAGTTTTTAAACAGTTTTATACTGGATTTTTATATCAGTATCTGTGCATCTTATTCTTTATAGTAGTGTCTATTACATGCAGTTATATGAAAATGAGTGTATACTGTCCCTTTAAATGGAGGATTTTCTAGGGTAGGTGTAAAATAATAACTTCTATGTTCTGTATGAGAGTTTGAAATTGTCCTTCAATACACAAGCACAGGTCACTCAATACAGCATCAATCGTTGGCGCCATATTAGGGTTAAAAACTTTGTAGCCTATAAAGACACCAGACTAGTGTTTAGAAACACTGCAGGGAATAAGCTTTATAAAACTTGCAGGCCTATTCAATAATGTGATGCCGGAGGCCTTAGCGATCCAGATTAGCAGAGCCAATAAGGTCTACAAAATAAATGATATCAATCCATTGAGAAGAAGGCACTGATAATATCTGGACTATATGCATCTTTTCATTGGCTTACCAATACCAGTAAAGGATACTAAGAGAGTGAAGCAAAATTGATAGTTGAATTAAATTGGAAAGTTGTTTTAAAATGTATGCTCTGTCTGAATCATAAAAGAAAAAAAGAGTTCCAGGTCCCTTTAAACTGATTCCCTCTTGTGTGTCTGATAAACTGCAGATTCAGTAGTCTCCCTTCATCCGTCTATATTGCTGCTTATCATGGCAGTGATCAAGACCCCCCACACACTTCGTATGATTTTACTTATGTAATTCTCCTTTATTTATCATTACATTTATTCAAACAGGTCAAAATTAAAGGAACATAAAACAATTTGTAATTACAATAGTTTTCTGCAGTGTTAAAATATATAGTGTGAACATTTTTTTGAATGAATTATTTTTTGTAATTGGTTTTCAATAGTCAAATTCCCCTTCATTTGCCATTTTTTAGGAGCCAACCTGGTTTTGGTACTGGAGCCGACACAGCTAGCCACTGTCATTTTGTGACAAATACTGAGGTAGGTTAATAGATTCTAGCATATTGGGATAGATTACTTGTGGAGCGCAATCACAAGCGCAGGGTGTGTTATCTTTTCTGCAACCTTGTGCAAACCAAGTGGATGGTTAAATATTTTAATAAAGCGAAAGGCAAAAGCTTTTGTAGCTCGCCCTATCCTTTTAATGGATGGTACAGGAATAGCTATAAGCAGGCTCATTGTGCTCATCGTACTTGTGGTGTGCTAAAGGGACATGAAACCAAAAAAGTTTCTCTTTCACAGAGAGCATGTGATTTTAAACAACTTTTCATTTTACTTCTATTATCGAAATTGCTTCATTCTCTTGGTATACTTAGTTGACAAGCATACCTAGGTAGGCTCAGAACTGGGAGCTAGCTGTTGATTGGTGGCTGCACAGAAATGCCTCTTGTTATTGGCTATTTACTAGATGTGTTTAAGTATAGCTTTTCAGCACAACAGGCTTAGGTGCTGCACGTCACCCAGGGACCACTGCCTAAGTCCCCAGTACATAAATCAAAGGAAAAGCAGGCAGGTGACAGCAGATGCAATATTCTTTTATTAAGGAGGTAAAAAAGGCAACGTTTCGGGATTAGTCTCCCTTATTCATGCCATACCTGATACAAACTAACAAGTGACTTATATACATGTGTACCACTAGGTGGCGCTCAAGTGTATTTAACTCTTTCTTATCAAACACCTAACTTACTCATAAGCTTACATTTATACATTTCCTATTCTGTATACATTACAGTGTATCCATGATTAGTAAAATTACTAATTTCTTATCTAACTTTCACAACAGTTATAATTTACATCTTATCAATAATAATCATAGAAATACTGTGAGGTCCCAGTCTCTATTTAATCCTTTAGGCTCCAGACTCCCTAATTCATATATCCAGTATGCTTCTTTTTGCTTTAATAGAGTTTCTCTATCCCCCCCTCTACATGGAATAACAACTTTGTCAATTATTTGAAATTTCAATTGACTTATAGAGTGGTTTGCTTTTATAAAATGGGCAGCTAGAGGAGCTTTCACATTGCCAGTTCTAATATTGCTCTTATGTTCAATTATTCTTTCCTTAGCGGATCTGGTGGACTCCCCTATATAAACCCCCCCACATGGACATTTAATCATATATATTATGAAAGTGGTCAAGCATGTAAAATAACCTTTTATGTTATACTTTTTGCCAGTGTGAGGGTGATAAAAAACTGACCCTTTACTCATGTTGCTACAACAGGAACACCCTAAACAGGGGTAACAACCTGTATTTTTTGTAGTAATATACCTTGGTTTATTTTTGTTTTTAGTGCTAGGACCAATGTCAGCTTTGACCAATTTATTTTGGATATTACTACTTCTTTTAAAAGCAGACATAGGAGGGCTCTGAAATTCTATAATAGATGGGTTACAATCAGATAAAATATTCCAGTGTTTCCTAATGATGCGCTGTATTTCATTACTCTGTGCATTATATTCTGTTACAAGGATAAGTCTATCTTTCTGATTGTTTTCCTTCTTTGCTCTATCCTTAGGGTGCAATAAATCTATTCTTGGAATCAATTTTACAGTCTCAATTTCTTTCGTTATTAGACTATTGGGATAACCCCTTTCCAGAAATCTCTCACCCATCTCAGTCAATCTCTTATTTAATGTTTTCTCATCTGAGACAATTTTGCGCACTCGCAACATTTGACTGTGGGGTAGAGACTTCAGGAGAGAAGGCGGATGAGCACTTTCAAAGCGCAAAAGACTATTTCGATCAGTTTTTTTCTTAAATAAATCGGTTTTAAACTGATTGCCAAATTTCATTACTCTCACGTCCAGGAAATCAACCACCTCCTCACTCCAAGTCAATTTCAATTTTATATATCTTGTTGATGAATTTAAATCATTCACAAACCTTTCAAGGGTTCCAACGTCGCCCCACCAAATGCCGAAAATATCGTCAATATACCGCCACCAGGTGGCGCCATATTGAACAAATAATTCGTTACAAAAAACAAATTTTTCCTCAAAGAGGTTCATAAAAATATTTGCATAATTTGGGGCGACGTTGGAACCCATGGCGGTACCTTGGAGTTGGAGGAAATAGTCATCCTGAAAGAGAAAGTAATTCCCACATAGTATAATTGTCAGAAGCTGGATAAAAAAATCTATTTGTGCAGAGGTGTATTGAATGTCATTTCTTAATGTATTTTCTACAGCGTCAATGCCACTTGAATGTTTTATATTAGTGTAGAGACTCTCTACATCTAAACTAAACATAATAAATTTATTACTAGGGAGATCTAAGGAGTCCAATTTGCATAAAAAATCATTAGTATCTTTAATGAAGGAACTGGAGCGTTCAACATAGGGCCGTAAGATCTTATCCAAAAATATTGAAATATTTGTAAAGACTGAATTGGTACTTGCAACAATAGGACGCCCTGGAGGGTTTTTAATGTCCTTATGTATTTTGGGTAGAACATACATTACAGGTGTATATGGATTATCTACCTGCAGAAAAGAAACAACATCTTTACCTATTATCCCTTTGTTTTCAGCCTTTAAAATTATCATTTTAATTTCTTTTTGTAATTTAAATACAGGGTTATGATTAAGTTTCTTATATATTGCCTTATTATTCAATTGATTTTTAATTTCATCAATGTAGGCCTTTTTATCTAACACCACTGTAGCTCCTCCCTTGTCCGCTCTTTTTAAAATAATTTCAGGGTGTCCCTGTAGATTCTTTAGGGCTAAATGATGGTCTACAGTCATGTTATTACCCATCTGTTTAAAGGTGTTTCCATTTTTTCTGTATTTCTCCACTTTCGTTTGTAATTTTAAAATATCCCTCTGAACTAAAGTTGAAAAAGTCCCTATGCTGTGATTATTTACAATGGGGTTAAATTTACTTTTCTTTCTTAACCCAAGCTGTTTTAAATGGATCGTTGGATTCTCATTATTTAAATTCACATTTTCTGCCCAATTCAAAGTTTTTAACTTTAGAGTTCTTATAAATCTGTGCAGGTCTTTTTGCAACTGAAAAAAATTACAATTTTTTACTGGGCAGAAAGAGAGACCCTTATTTAGCAATTCCAGTTCAGGTATAGAGAGTTCATGTTTAGAAATGTTAATAACGTTATTCTTGTATGTCTCTGGTGGGGTGTATGTTGGTATGACAGTCTCAACATCATTGCTTACCCCTGGTGACCGGACTTCTTCTTGTTTATCATTATGGTGGTTCCCATTTAGTGTCCTCGTCTTGGACGTAATGGTCGGGCTGTCTTCTTTTTGGTATCCTTCTTTGTTTCTTTTGAGCTGCCGCCGATGTTTGCGCCCACCTCGTCTCTGTCTGGGTCTGACTCCCCTGGCGATGAATCCTGTGATTCTGTGCTGCTGCCACTTAGCGTCGGCCCATGGCTCTGACGTCTTCTGGTGCGCGGCGTGTATCTCCGTTGGGCGCCCTCTGGGTCATAGCGCCATCTATACACTTTACCAGTGGAGTAATCCGATTCATCTCGGGCAAATTTTGTGCGTTTCCTCTCCTCTATTACCTTTTTCAGCTCAGCGATCTTCATATTGGTATCTTGCAGTATTTTCTCCAACTCAGCTGTTGGTAAGTTTTTTCTTAGGCTATTTTCCATTTCAGCCAGTTTGACATTCTGCTCTTCAATTTCTTTATTCAAGCACTCTACGGTAAGCACAATGATATCCATTGAACATTTATTCAATATGTGTTCAAAGCGGTTACAGTAATCTTGGTTCTCCTTCATCAGGGTAGGTCTTGCTCCCATTCTCAGGCCCCTTGGGATTCGCTTAACCCGGTGATATTCCGCCAGGGTGTTTGCATGCAGGTTAAAAGCCAGGTTCTTTTTTGACAACTTTTCATACTCCTGAGTTGTATGTTCAGACGGGGCTACCTTCAGAAAGTCTCTTGACCCTTTTGTTAATGTTGTTATTCTCGCTGCTTCTAGTTCAGAGTAAGAAAATGTAATACAGGTATCTTGTTTCTCCTCCATTTTGAAAGCCAGGTGCACGAAAACAGGCAGGAACACTATAAATTTAAGTATAGCTTTTCAGCACAACAGGCTTAGGTGCTGCACGTCACCCAGGGACCACTGCCTAAGTCCCCAGTACATAAATCAAAGGAAAAGCAGGCAGGTGACAGCAGATGCAATATTCTTTTATTAAGGAGGTAAAAAAGGCAACGTTTCGGGATTAGTCTCCCTTATTCATGCCATACCTGATACAAACTAACAAGTGACTTATATACATGTGTACCACTAGGTGGCGCTCAAGTGTATTTAACTCTTTCTTATCAAACACCTAACTTACTCATAAGCTTACATTTATACATTTCCTATTCTGTATACATTACAGTGTATCCATGATTAGTAAAATTACTAATTTCTTATCTAACTTTCACAACAGTTATAATTTACATCTTATCAATAATAATCATAGAAATACTGTGAGGTCCCAGTCTCTATTTAATCCTTTAGGCTCCAGACTCCCTAATTCATATATCCAGTATGCTTCTTTTTGCTTTAATAGAGTTTCTCTATCCCCCCCTCTACGTGGAATAACAACTTTGTCAATTATTTGAAATTGGCGGAATATCACCGGGTTAAGCGAATCCCAAGGGGCCTGAGAATGGGAGCAAGACCTACCCTGATGAAGGAGAACCAAGATTACTGTAACCGCTTTGAACACATATTGAATAAATGTTCAATGGATATCATTGTGCTTACCGTAGAGTGCTTGAATAAAGAAATTGAAGAGCAGAATGTCAAACTGGCTGAAATGGAAAATAGCCTAAGAAAAAACTTACCAACAGCTGAGTTGGAGAAAATACTGCAAGATACCAATATGAAGATCGCTGAGCTGAAAAAGGTAATAGAGGAGAGGAAACGCACAAAATTTGCCCGAGATTAATCGGATTACTCCACTGGTAAAGTGTATAGATGGCGCTATGACCCAGAGGGCGCCCAACGGAGATACACGCCGCGCACCAGAAGACGTCAGAGCCATGGGCCGACGCTAAGCGGCAGCAGCACAGAATCACAGGATTCATCGCCAGGGGAGTCAGACCCAGACAGAGACGAGGTGGGCGCAAACATCGGCGGCAGCTCAAAAGAAACAAAGAAGGATACCAAAAAGAAGACAGCCCGACCATTACGTCCAAGATGAGGACACTAAATGGGAACCACCATAATGATAAACAAGAAGAAGTCCGGTCACCAGGGGTAAGCAATGATGTTGAGACTGTCATACCAACATACACCCCACCAGAGACATACAAGAATAACGTTATTAACATTTCTAAACATGAACTCTCTATACCTGAACTGGAATTGCTAAATAAGGGTCTCTCTTTCTGCCCAGTAAAAAATTGTAATTTTTTTCAGTTGCAAAAAGACCTGCACAGATTTATAAGAACTCTAAAGTTAAAAACTTTGAATTGGGCAGAAAATGTGAATTTAAATAATGAGAATCCAACGATCCATTTAAAACAGCTTGGGTTAAGAAAGAAAAGTAAATTTAACCCCATTGTAAATAATCACAGCATAGGGACTTTTTCAACTTTAGTTCAGAGGGATATTTTAAAATTACAAACGAAAGTGGAGAAATACAGAAAAAATGGAAACACCTTTAAACAGATGGGTAATAACATGACTGTAGACCATCATTTAGCCCTAAAGAATCTACAGGGACACCCTGAAATTATTTTAAAAAGAGCGGACAAGGGAGGAGCTACAGTGGTGTTAGATAAAAAGGCCTACATTGATGAAATTAAAAATCAATTGAATAATAAGGCAATATATAAGAAACTTAATCATAACCCTGTATTTAAATTACAAAAAGAAATTAAAATGATAATTTTAAAGGCTGAAAACAAAGGGATAATAGGTAAAGATGTTGTTTCTTTTCTGCAGGTAGATAATCCATATACACCTGTAATGTATGTTCTACCCAAAATACATAAGGACATTAAAAACCCTCCAGGGCGTCCTATTGTTGCAAGTACCAATTCAGTCTTTACAAATATTTCAATATTTTTGGATAAGATCTTACGGCCCTATGTTGAACGCTCCAGTTCCTTCATTAAAGATACTAATGATTTTTTATGCAAATTGGACTCCTTAGATCTCCCTAGTAATAAATTTATTATGTTTAGTTTAGATGTAGAGAGTCTCTACACTAATATAAAACATTCAAGTGGCATTGACGCTGTAGAAAATACATTAAGAAATGACATTCAATACACCTCTGCACAAATAGATTTTTTTATCCAGCTTCTGACAATTATACTATGTGGGAATTACTTTCTCTTTCAGGATGACTATTTCCTCCAACTCCAAGGTACCGCCATGGGTTCCAACGTCGCCCCAAATTATGCAAATATTTTTATGAACCTCTTTGAGGAAAAATTTGTTTTTTGTAACGAATTATTTGTTCAATATGGCGCCACCTGGTGGCGGTATATTGACGATATTTTCGGCATTTGGTGGGGTGACGTTGGAACCCTTGAAAGGTTTGTGAATGATTTAAATTCATCAACAAGATATATAAAATTGAAATTGACTTGGAGTGAGGAGGTGGTTGATTTCCTGGACGTGAGAGTAATGAAATTTGGCAATCAGTTTAAAACCGATTTATTTAAGAAAAAAACTGATCGAAATAGTCTTTTGCGCTTTGAAAGTGCTCATCCGCCTTCTCTCCTGAAGTCTCTACCCCACAGTCAAATGTTGTGAGTGCGCAAAATTGTCTCAGATGAGAAAACATTAAATAAGAGATTGACTGAGATGGGTGAGAGATTTCTGGAAAGGGGTTATCCCAATAGTCTAATAACGAAAGAAATTGAGACTGTAAAATTGATTCCAAGAATAGATTTATTGCACCCTAAGGATAGAGCAAAGAAGGAAAACAATCAGAAAGATAGACTTATCCTTGTAACAGAATATAATGCACAGAGTAATGAAATACAGCGCATCATTAGGAAACACTGGAATATTTTATCTGATTGTAACCCATCTATTATAGAATTTCAGAGCCCTCCTATGTCTGCTTTTAAAAGAAGTAGTAATATCCAAAATAAATTGGTCAAAGCTGACATTGGTCCTAGCACTAAAAACAAAAATAAACCAAGGTATATTACTACAAAAAATACAGGTTGTTACCCCTGTTTAGGGTGTTCCTGTTGTAGCAACATGAGTAAAGGGTCAGTTTTTTATCACCCTCACACTGGCAAAAAGTATAACATAAAAGGTTATTTTACATGCTTGACCACTTTCATAATATATATGATTAAATGTCCATGTGGGGGGGTTTATATAGGGGAGTCCACCAGATCCGCTAAGGAAAGAATAATTGAACATAAGAGCAATATTAGAACTGGCAATGTGAAAGCTCCTCTAGCTGCCCATTTTATAAAAGCAAACCACTCTATAAGTCAATTGAAATTTCAAATAATTGACAAAGTTGTTATTCCACGTAGAGGGGGGGATAGAGAAACTCTATTAAAGCAAAAAGAAGCATACTGGATATATGAATTAGGGAGTCTGGAGCCTAAAGGATTAAATAGAGACTGGGACCTCACAGTATTTCTATGATTATTATTGATAAGATGTAAATTATAACTGTTGTGAAAGTTAGATAAGAAATTAGTAATTTTACTAATCATGGATACACTGTAATGTATACAGAATAGGAAATGTATAAATGTAAGCTTATGAGTAAGTTAGGTGTTTGATAAGAAAGAGTTAAATACACTTGAGCGCCACCTAGTGGTACACATGTATATAAGTCACTTGTTAGTTTGTATCAGGTATGGCATGAATAAGGGAGACTAATCCCGAAACGTTGCCTTTTTTACCTCCTTAATAAAAGAATATTGCATCTGCTGTCACCTGCCTGCTTTTCCTTTTATTTACTAGATGTGCTCAGCTGTCTCCTAGTAGGACACTGCTGCTCCTTTAACAAAGGATACCAAGAGAATTAAGCACATTTTATAATAGAAGTAAATTGGTAAGGTGTTTAAAATGACCTGCTCTATTTGAATCATGAAAGAAAAAATGTGTGTTTCATGTTGCTTTCAGCTTGACTCTTGAGCCCAATCCGTATTCTTTTTCAACAAGGGATAACAAGAGAACAAAGCACATTTAAAAATAGAAGTGAATTTAAAAGTGTCTTGAAATTACATGCTCTATCTGAACCATGCACGTGTCATTTTTTACTTTTCTACCCCTTTAAATGCTGAAAACACTAAAACCAGCCGAACAGGTAAACTAGCGCATAAAGAAAGGAATGGCTGTAGCGTTGCGTTGACCCCAGGGCAGTGGAGAGTGTAGAACAGAGAGAGTATTTTACTAGTTATTATAAAACCACAGATGTGAGGCTACCAAACAAAGCCTCCATGTTGTCAAAATTCACCAATTTCTGGTTCATTCACGGCGGCACAGAGATCTAATAACAAGAGCGTGGGGGAAGCTGTAGTATGTCTGGGGGCACCAGAGGACAGCATGATGACAGGAACAGCATGTGGATCCTACTTAAGGCATTCCACGTTACCCAGTTCCACAATAGCTGCCTTTTAAATTCAAACCAGGTGTTGGTGAGGCATCTTCAAAGGGCAGCAGAGGTATAGCCCTGGGCAATGTACTGAGAGCTGAGCACATTTAACCCTGTGTATGCTTTTCAATTTGCTCAATGCACTGTTAGTACAGACTCCTATTATGCAGAAAAAAACTCATTTAGGTTACATTTTGAAATCAATATATTTTATATAATCTGATTAAAATACACAAAACATTAAAGGGATAATAAACCCAAATTGTTTCTTTCATGATTCAGACAGATCATGCAATTCTAAGCTACTTTCTAATTTACTCATATAATCACATTCTCTTTATTCTCTTGCTATCTTTATTTGAAAAGCAGGAATGTAAAGCTTAGGAGCCGGCCCATTTTTGGTTCAGAACCTGGGTAGTGCTTGTTTATTGATGACTAAATGTAGCCACCAATCAAGCTAGCACTACCCAGTGTTCTGAACCAAAAATGGGCCGGCTTCTAAGCTAATAATAGGAGTAAATTAAAAAGTTGCTTAAAATTGCATGCTCTATCTGATTCATGAAATAAAAATGCGGGTTTAGTATCCCTTTAAACTACATGTATGTCATGCCCATTTGCAAGACAACCACCTAGGTGCCAGTATGGCTGGTACTTTACATTATGTATTACGTAAAGCCTTGTTTAAAGGGACAGTAAAGTCATGGTTTAGAAAGGACATGGAATTAAAAACTTTCCAGTTTATGTTCAAATTTGCCTAGTTTTTTATATAATTTGTGAAGAATAAACCTAGGTAGTCGCATAGGAGCGTGCATGTGTTTTTAGCACCCTAAGTAAGGGATGTTTGCCACAATCTTTGTAGCGTGCTGCGTGCTAAAGAATGTACACCCTACTTAGGTTTACTTTCAACAAAGGATACCAAAAGAACAAAGCAAATTTGCTGATAGAAGAAAACTGGGGCTTTTCTCAAATTGTACAATCCGTCTGAATCATAAAGGTTTAAAGGTACATGCTAGTAAAAAATAAACTTTCATGATTCAGATAGGGCATGAAATGTTAAACAACTTTTCAATTTACTTTTATCATCAAAGGTGCTTTGTTCCTTTGGTATTCTTAGATGAAAGCTAAACCTAGGAAGGCTCATATGATAATTTCTAAGCCCTTGAAGGCCACCTCTTATCACATGCTTTTTTATTTGTTTTTCACAACAGGGGAGAGCTAGTTCATGTGAGCCACATAGAAAACATTGTGATCACGCACGTGGGTTGTGGCAGACACTGCACTAATTGGATACAATGCAAGTCAATAGATAATAACTAAAAGTCATGTGATCAGGGGGCTGTCAGAGGATGCTTAGATACAAGGTAATCACAGAGGTAAAAAGTATATTAATATAAATAACTGTGAACTTGCTTCCACTGAGCCGTAATTCCGTTTGCGTGCGTTCGCAAACCGATAAATATGTTGTCGGAAGCAATTTAGTTTTTCGAATGTTTTGAATGGTGCTTTATACCTTAATATCGGCAGCCGGACTCCGGCTGCCGAAAAAATCTTTGCGTCCCTTAGAAAGTAATAGAAGTCGTTAATCGATGAATTATGCCAGGTTTCCAATGAAAGCGCAAACCATTAATACACTGTCGGAGGCTGTCGATACACTGAGAAATATTACACCCAGCTCAGCTAGGTGTAAAAGAGGAAAATTGTGCATTTTTGAGACCTATTTTTTATTGAAATGATAAAACTTGCAAATAATGCAAGTGTTTCAATGTAGAAATAAATTGTTATAAGTAATATTTATTGTTGTTTCATGTATAGGAATAGTTGAACTTATATTCTAATAGAAATATCAGTATATATTTAAATATAATAATATATGCAAGAACATATCTACAGAATGCAAACTAGACCTATGCCTAGGGCATCAATACATATTACTTATATTTATGAAGTGGTAAATATAATTATATTAAAAAATAGTATTTGATAATTAAAAATATGGATAAGTGTATCTTTATTTTTCTTGAGAGGTGATCACAGGTAAGGAGCAGGGACGTTAAACGTAAATTCTATAGCGTAAGGTTGGGTTACCTTAGCAACTAATTGATTTTTAAGAAATCCGATGTCAGATGGAAGCGTTAACACAACTTTAACTTACAGCTACACGAAAAAAGCGACTGCACGCAATCCGCAAAATATTTAAATGGAACCTGGTACTAAAATGGAGCCGTAAATTACTTTTAGCTGTCGGCCGCTTCGGTAGCTTACAGCTCCATTTTTAACGACTCAATGGAAGCGAGCTCTGTGTTGGTTATGCAAAACTGGGGAATGTGTAATAAAGAGATTATCTATTTTATAAAACAATAAAAATTCTGGTGTGGACTGTCCCTTTAACCATGACTTGCCACTTTAGTTATACAACTTGAAATACACTGTCACTGCAAACAATACTGTGGTTCCTAGATAATAAGTAAAATGTGGAAGTCCGTTGATCCTGTAGACTTTAATTTCTTTAATATCAAAAGAGGAACCTGGTAAGTGTAAACAGCTGAGGGTTTTGTTAATTCATGAGATGTAATCTCTCTCCAAAAGTCCCTCCACCTTATCGTATAAATAATTTTATAGCTTTAAGCTGAGGTCACTGTTGTCAGAGCACTTCCACTTTTTGTTTTGTTTAACTTTCTTTGTTTAAAACATAAAACATTTCTGCACTTCACAAAAGTTGTACCTGTCATATTCTTCTATAAATATTGTACGCTGTAGCAGCAAGGTTAAATGGGTACAATATTTAAATAAACGCCTATTTTCTAAACATGGATTTTTTAAATGGATACATTAATTTGCTAGTTTTGTTGGCATCTACGTGTGAATTAAACTGGTTTGGTACTTTTTGAGTTAACGTGTACAAATCCCATTTGTGCTTTAAAAGAGCTTTGACCTAGAAAGTAGAATCAAAGCCTTTATACATAAATGGGAACCCTACTTACTCTACTTATCCCCAAAAGTAAGAGATAGAATACCATACTCTTTCCGTAATTCCCTATTCATGCTGGAGGAGAACCTTCATGGTAGATGGTGCCCATCTTCCTCCCCTCTTACAACTTGATTGTTGAGATATTAATTTCTTTTCTCGTACCCTATGCCCTTTGGCCGAGCCCTTTGCAGATTCTGAGAGTTCTCGCCTTTACCTCTTTGCTGCCTGTGCCGGGGTCGGGCTCCTCCCCCCCCCCCCTGTTCCTCTCTTCCCGGTCTTCCTTCCCTGGAGTGGAGACCCCATATCACACGTTGTGATAAGTTGTAAAACTTTGTTTTGTTTATTGTTTATTGTAATTGTAATATTTTGTGTTTAAAATGAGAAAATTATGCTGGATTCTGTAATGACATGGAGACCGACATTTTGCTGGAGACGCTCTCTCGCTCACCGGGCTAGAGAGGCAGTCGAATTTGTCCACTATGTAAGGCTTATTTATGTACAATTCCTTTCCGTGTTGTGATGGATCCAGTATACTTATAAATAAAGTTATAAAAAAAAAAAAAAAAGAGATTTGACAATTTGAGACTACAGCATTAAAGGGACATTAAACACTAAATGCATCTCATACACCACCCTCTAATTATGAATCCTGCCATTCGGTACTTCTGTTACACTGCAGATATCTGAAAATGTATGGGGGTTCCCGCAAGGTTTTATAATGTACTGTGCACAAGGAGAAAGGACAATTGTAGACTAAGTTGCAATTATAAACCTAACAACAGTAGTTAAGTTATTAGGCAGAAAGCAATAAGTGGTTGCTACTGACCTTCACTTGTTCTTCAAATATATGTTTAATTTGGCTAAATGTCTTCATTTAATGCTATAAAATTATTTGTATTAATGTTATGGGAACCCCTTGCTGTGCATATGTGTGTGTATATGTAAATGAGTGTATGTGTGTCTGTCTGTGTGTGTGTGTGTGTGTATGTATACGTGTGAGTGTGTGTATGTATGAGTGTGTAAGAGTTTGTATGAGTGAGTGTGTTTGCACATAAGAGTTATTGTGTGTATGTATACGTGTGAGTGTGTATATGTATGAGTGTGTGTATGTATACGGTGTGAGCTTGCATGTAAGAGTGAGTGTGTGTATGCATGTAAGAGTGAGTGTGTGTATGTATATGTGTGAGTGTGTATGAGTGAGTGTGTTTATGTATACATACTGTATGTGTGTGTGCATGTAAGAGTGAGCGTGTGTATGTATACGTGTGAGTGTGTGTATGTATGAGTGTGTGTGAGTATGTGCATGTATACTTATGTGTGTGCATGTAAGAGTGAGTGTGTGTATGTATACCTGTGAGCATGTGTATGCATGAGTGTGTGTGCATGTAAGAGTGAGTGTGTGTATGTATACGTGTGAGTGTGCATGTATACATGTGTGTGCATGTAAGAGTGAGTAAGTTAGTGTGTGTGTATGTATGAATGTGCGTGAGTTTGTATGAGTGAGTGCGTGCGTGTATGTATACATGTGAGTGTGTGCATGTAAGTGTGAATGAGTGTCTGTGTGTACGTATGAATGTGTGTTTGTGTGTAATTTTCTCTATTTTGGTTAATGTGAGGTGGCAGGCACATAGCTAATTTTGTACCTCTTCAAATGTGCGTACACATTTTAGTCAATTGGCCAAAAATATATACGTGCCATGTACACACAGCGTATGCTACACACGAGGTAGAAGTCTACATGTAAGGTACATAGAGTTAGACAGCAAATTCAACCGTTAGTGATTAGCAATGGCCCCCAAAAAAAAATCCAGTGTAAAAAGGGGTCTCAGGTGAAAAAAGTTTAAGAAGCTCCGGTCAGAATAAAGCTATTTTTTATTTAATTATTTGATTTTTGAAGTTGGATTGATCTGAGACAGCTAAATTGATTTTCCTTTTATGTAAGTTATAACTAAGGACTGAATAGCCTACTCTGGGATACCAGTGAAATAACACACACTTACTCAAACTTTATTACTCCCCCCCCCCTTTTATTTCCCGAAATAAAGACATGACAACAGAGTTGGGAGGAAGACCCTCAGGTCGCATTTATTTAAACAGCTAGTGTGCATGATCACACTAGAAGGTTACTTAGTAACCAACAGGATATGCAAATATGCCAGCGTGCATGAGTCCCTATCCATAACAACTACTTTGGGAGGTAAAGCCCCAATTTTGGTTCGGGATATGACGGAGTCCCCCGGATGACTCCACCCCATCAGATGTTAGTCAAGGGGGTTAGGATGATTTTTCCGGTCTGCCTACCTGCGAGGAAAAGGCACCCTAGGCTCGGACCTAGTGACGTCGCCTTTCCTCCGGCCTGACCAATCAATCCACCCCAAGACTTCAAATTTAGGCCACTACCTCTCGCCACCCTATCAACAAAAGACTCTTGCCGCCACCACTCACGCAACTTAAAGTTGGGTGGCTAACACCTCTCTCAAATTACCCAAGAATAGGTCTAGACCTACCTCAGATAAATGCACACCATCGGGGCGGTACAAAGCCTTCTGGTTGGCCAACAAATTAGGATACCGAACCACAAACCCCTGCGACCCGCAGACAGTCTTCCCCACCTCTCTATTGACTTTTTTCCTAATTCTATAACCAGCGCCCGCCGAACCTAAATGCCTCCAATGCAGTCTGGCCACCATATTGGACCATCCTACATGGACCCCAGGCACCAAGTACGCAGCCACGCTATGTCTGCCTGAATGATCCTGATGAGATACAACACAGGGGTCTCCCCAACATCATTCCCACCCAGGTGCAGCACCACTATCTTGGGTCTACCCCAGCGCCTATGCGCATCCTGCAGAAGCATCGGGAGCTTGCTCCAGCGCATCCCCCTCCGACCCAACCCAACCATCTAACAGACGCCCTGGCCGTAGGGAAACCTAATTGCTGCCCCCCAGCTGAAGCGGCAGCCTGAATGGCCGCCCAGTGGACATAAGAATGCCCCACGATCCAGACCTGAACAGCTGCAGCAGAACCTGAAACAACAACAGTAAACTTGCTAACTATCAATGCAACCAATACTAACAGCTATTGCGGCAATGGCCTAACGTACAACCTGTACCTATTTGAGCGCCACCTGCCTAGCTGCTTAATGCCTGCTGCCGGCTACCTCTCTGCCGCTGCAGACGTGGCTGCGCCAATCCTAAAGGAATGCATTCCTATGCTACTTGGATTAATGCCTACCTTGCCTGCCACTGCTTTCAGTACCTTCTTGAACTGGTAGACCAACAGCGATGAGCCGTCCGCATGTACCAAAAATTGACTCACCACTACGGGACATACCCCTAACAACTCAGACAACACTCGGACTGGGCAGGCTAAACTGCCACCTTTCCCAACCAAAGTCATCCAAGCACCCTTACCCTCCTGGTCCGTTTTAGACCGGGGGACAAAAAGTAGAACTGCTGACTCATACACTCTGACGTGCTGAAGCAGAACACCTTTCCCTGACACCTTAGCCGTCGGCGCCACCAGTTCACTCATGCGCAACGTGCCCGCGAATGCCAGCACAAAAGCAGCCCGAAACAACGAGCACTCATATGAGGATGAACACACCCCTTCCAGCCCAAGCAAAAGTTGATCCAGCCTTTCGCTAGTTATAAGTTCCCTAAAGTCTGGCACCTTGACTTCCTTGCGTCCCCAACCCCGAGCTATCTGCTTCACTAGAAATGACCCTGTCAGGTCGGGACCACCTGCCAACTTATAAAAATATGTAAGGGCTGCCAAACACGCCTGCACAGCCCCCTTGCACATCCCTTGCCTTCTAAGCACAGATAACCACTCCAGCAAAATTACCTGAGACCCATCCCGTACAGAAACCTGCCGGTTCTTGCAGAATTCTTCCCAAGCTCTCCAATAGGATACGTAGGCCGCCCAAGTCGCCGGAGCTAAGGCCGAGCCCATTAGCGACAGAATGGCTCCCCCAGATAAGCCAGCTGCCAGAGAAAAGTCAGCCCCACTGCCGCAGCCTCTGGAACTAACTTCCTAAACTGATCCCACTGGAAACGCGACAAGGCATCCGCCACCACATTATCCACCCCTGGCACGTGGCATGCCGAGAAGTGAATATTGCTGCAGAGGCAACGCAACACCATGAAACGCAGATACCACACCACCAGAGAAGCAGCTGACAAGTTGTTAACAGTGTGCACCACGTTCAGATTATCACACCAGAACCTGACTACCCTATCCTCAAAGTGGTCGGCCCACAGCTCTACCGCCACCACAATAGGGAATAGCTCGAGCAGGGATTTCTTGTAAGCCCTAGCTCGCGCCACTCCACTGGCCAAGGCCCCGTGCACCACTCGCCGTCAAAGAAGGCACTGAAGCCAAATGTCCCCACAGCGTCCGTAAATAGCTTCAATTCCTGACTGGTCACCCTCTGCCAAGGCCACAGCCGGACCCCTTTGAAATCTGTCAGAAACTTATCCCATACCTGCAGATCCTCAAGATATCCCTGGAGATCCAAACTCTACCTGCCCTTGCCAGTCCCAAACACCCCTCCATCCGTCTATTGAATACCCTGCCCATAGGTATAACCCTGCAGGCAAAATTCAACATTCCAAGCAATGATTGCAGCTCTTTCTTCTGCAACTATTCTCCTGCAGCAGCCACCCTAACCGCTTCTAGGAGTTTAAGGACCTTATCACTCGGCAGGCGGCACAATGCAGCCTCCGTGTCAATTTCTATGCCGAGGTACATCAGGCGCGTACAAGGCCCCTGAGTCTTATCCTCAGCAAGCGGTACCTCGAACTTGGCCATCATGAAACGCATGGTTTCCATTAGTCTGACCCAACTTCCTGATCCTGGTGTCCCCACCAGGAGGAAATTATCCAGATAATGTGCCACCACATTATCCCATGACACCGAGACCACTGCCCACTGCAAAAATGAACTGAACATCTCAAATGATGCGCACAACAGGGAACACCCCATGGGCAAGCACCTATCTACATAATACTCCCCCTGCAATTTGCACCCCAATGTTGACCTTCGCCAACTCAGCACCCCTCCCAGCCCACAGCACCACCTCCAGTGCTTGGTCAAAGGACTGGTAATGCACAGAAGCCAACTTAGGGTCAATGGCATTGTTAACTGGCGCGCCTGCTGGATAGGACAGGTGCTGAATCAACCGAAACTTGCCTAGCTCTTTCTTGGGTACTACTCCCAGCGGGGACACGACCAAATCTACTATTGGTAACTCTGAAAAGGGGCCCAACATTCTCCCTAGATGCACCTCTTTCATCAGCTTCTCCCGCACCACTTCAGGGTACTCCTTAACCGTCTTCAAATTGCGGTGAGTCGCCGACCACCTCACATAACCCGTGGTGGGAATCTGGAAACCCTCCCGCACCCCGCCAGCAGTACGCCCGCTGCCTGACGGTCTGCGTACAAATGTAGCCAAAGCTCAAGAACGTCCTTAGCCCCAGCTCCTCCCTTAGACTGACCTCTGTCGGCCCCAAGGTCCTTCTGTTTGCACTCGCAGCCCGGGCGACCCCCGCCGCAAAACTTGCAGATGTGACGAAAGAAGCACGCTGTGTGCCTATCACACTGCCGGTGCTGGAACTTCCAGCACTCACAGCCCAGACACCGTACCCTGCCAAAGGACCACTGAGCACCTGCAGGGGAGCCCGGAGGGGAGAGAGACCACTTAACCCCCATTCTAGCCCACAGGTGCATATCGGTCGTACCGAAATTCAGGAAAGGGTTCCCTACCATCTTCCTTCGATACTCATCGTCGTAATCGCGCCACGCCCCCTCTTTGTACCTCTGACAGATCCAGTCAATAGTATCCATATACTTGATGACTGCCTGCATCTGATCAGGGTGCTTCTCCAAATAGCAAGCGCCCAGGACTCTGAAACAGCGATGCCATTCCAAGTACGTATCCTGGCACTTAAACTTCTTTGGGCCTGTGCCATCCTTACTCCGCTCTTTCTGCCTCTGTGCCTCAACAGACAGCTCAAATACAGTGATGTACTTGCCTGCCTGTATTCTTTGTACAATCTTTGATTTCAAATGACCTTAGAGACAGAGCACCTGGTACGGGAAAGTCTCCCCAAGCAACGCCGCCTTGCGCTCTACGCTCCCTTGAGGGGGCCCTGACTGCTCCACTAGAGCCCTAAGGGGTTCTGCCTGCTCCACCTACCTAGCCCCGCCTTTCAGCCCCAGTGCCTGCACCCCCCTGATTGGACACTAACTTGTTCAACAGCTTGAACATCCTGTGCTTATCCTTGCCCTCAATCTCCAAAGACTGATCACTGTCTGACCCTGAGTCTGATGATGAATCTGAACCACCTCCCCCCAGTGTAAGTGTGGTTAGCTCACCACTTCCAGAAGTCCCAGCTGCTCCGCCCGATGGGGCCGATCCACCAGTTGACGGAGAGGGTACTACCTCAGACATTCCGACTGCTTCCTTATTTGCGTGGGCCAGCGAAAGGGAACTGGCTGTCCTGGAATCCTCCGCACGGCAACCTGCTGCAACTGGAGCCTGTAAGACAGCAGAAACATCGGGAGTACCAGGGTCTCTGAGTGCTGCCCCACCAGCACTCACACCCCCAGTCACATGCATACCCCCGCCTGCCATTTGCCCTCCAAACGTGCCCCAAGCATTCAATAAAGGTTGCAGCAGCTGCATCACAGTGGGTGGGATGACCTGCTGCCCCCCTGCTTGCATGGTGTGCCCTTTCTGCCCCCCTAGCTGTACAGGGTACCCCGTGCTGCCTCATTCATGCCCCCACCAGACCCAGCTGCCACATACTGATCCCCCATAGGGCCTTGCACACCTTGCACTCTCCTGTCCGGTAAAGCCACCTCAGGCATGCCACCACCAGACGCTGCACCAACAACATTGCCACCATGCGCCCACTGAACCTGTTGCTGCACCACCGGCCTAGCTCTGCAACCCACCACTGGACCAGTCATGCTGCCTCTGGAACCCCCTGCAGGGCAGGCCCTTGACCCCGGTACTCCCGACTTACCTGCTCGGGCACCGCGCGAGGACCCACTCCTGTGAGCTCCTTGCTTCCCTCCCCTGCGGCCGCGCTCACTACCGCGTTCTCTCAGGGGTGTTTCCTGCTCCCGACGACGCACCAGAAGTGTGCGACCAGAAGGAAGGTGGGGCTACGGCACGCACCACTTGCGCATGACGTCACCGGGAGGCCTTACGCGGAGCCACCTCGTAAGGGCTGCTGCTGGCCACATGCCTACCTGGGCAAGGCCCTACAGCAAGGCCCGAAGGCCCCACTGCAGTGCCTGCATGCTCCCGCAATGGGACCGGATAAGAACCGGCACTAGGCCGACCATGCCCTGCACCGGCTCCCCCACTAGTCTCTGCTACCGCCAGCCATCCTGAAACTGCCACCGGCCTAGAGCCAGGCCAGATGGGCCCGGAACCAGGCCCGGGCTGCAAACTGGGCCCTTCATACTCTCGACCGCCTTGCGAGCCGGCATAAGGCCCCATCCCAGGCCTACTAGGCCCAAAACCAGGCCCCACGCCTGCCCCAATGCTAGGCCCAAAAACAGGCCCTAGACCTGGCGAACTACCTCCTGGCATCACCGCTGCTACCAAGGCCTGCAGGAGGGACATCAAGGAGGGGGAGCCAGGGGGAACAGGAGAGGGGACCCTAGAGCCCTGACCACATGGGATAATGACCCCCTGCGTAGGAAGGGCCCTCTCCTCAATAACCACCCTCTTCTCCTTTGCAGGAGCCCTGTTGCCACCTGGGGAACCATCCCTGAACCTTTTAAGAGGAACAGACACTCGCCTGGCACGATCCATGACAAACAGCAATCTCAAACAACTCCAACTTCTTGAAGAAAACCGGAGGAAAGAGGCAGAACTCTCCAGAACATCAGTTCTGAAACCCCCAAGGTGAGTTACTCCCCTTAAACTGCAACATTGTTGCATCTCTATATTTCCTTCACATTCCTATCCCTGCCAGGCTACAGCCCTTAATACGTTTCATTCCCACTAGGGGTCACTACACTATCAAAATTAATTGTAATTTAATATTTATCTTTTCTTTTTTTCTTCTAATAGTAATGTAGCATAGCTCAAATTTAAAGGAATAAAAGGAATATGAAACCTAATTGTTTTCTTTCATGATTCAGATAGAGCATGCAATTTTAAGCAACTTTCTAATTCATTCCTATTATCATTTTTTTTTGTTCTCTTGGTAACTTTATTTGAAAAATCAGTAATTTATAAGCTTTGGAGCTGGCCCATTTTTGATTTAGCACCCTGGGAAGCTTAAATTGTTAAGAGCTAATTTAACAAGAAAACAACTACGTTGCTTACTGTTTTTAACACAATCTGGTTTTGTAATGTTTATGTTTAACACTTTTTGTACTAAAGTAGCACCGTTTCATATTTCTTTAGTTATGTAGCAATACATGTTTTTCTCTTTAAAAAAGTAAGTTAAAGCTGTTTATTTTGATGTTTGAAACTATCAGGAAGTGCATATCTGTACACAGCTGATTGAAGCTCACTGGCCTCATAAAAAGATGACTTCCAAAGCTCTACTGTTAAACAATGGAAAGCATAACAGTAACAAAAACATATAAACATATTATAAAGTACTCTTAGATGTAGCAATAGTTATAAAACCCTTTAACATGTGTCACATAAGGAAAGATATGACAGTCTACCACAGCAAATAATGTACCTGCTTTTTGCATTCAAGTAAGGATTTGGCATTTATATACAGTATCTATTTTCTGTTTTATACAATATATCAAGGAGACAGCACTTTGATATATGTTTAACTGGGGGTTAATACATTTATATCACTGAGGACATCGTTAAGACATGTTAATAAGCAAATATTAGCATGTTTTTTAGCATATAGTATGTGACAGACAACCCTTTATTGGTCTTAAACAAAAGACTAACTGAAAATGGACTCTGAGGTGTAATACTTTTTGTCCTCTTTTTTAATGACACATGATTATTTTGATTTTGATAATAAGAGGAGAACTTCATAAAGAGAATGTCATTACCGCTATTGGCGGATATTGACGTGCCACAAAAAAATTTTTAGCACAGAAATGTTACAATTTCACACAAAAAAAAAACCTTTCAGATACACTACAGGGTTTGAATGTTTCATGCAACATCTCATCTGTATAATACTAATGACTATATCAAATGGCTTCAAACTCCTCTTGAGCATATGGAGGTACATTTCTGAAACAGTAGAAGGTAACCAACAACTATTTACCTTTTCCTTATAGATATTTCCATGTGTGGACCCACCAATAAGACATTACATATTCTGTTTTTGCCACCTACAATATTTAAGAGATCCACTGATTGCCTCCTTCTCTTCTCAGTTACCATTTTTACCATCATAGGGGGTATTTTGCACTGGAGTGCTGTGATTTAGGGCTCCCGGAGTTATAGGTGTTTTCTGCCTAGTCATGAGGAGTATCTAATGCAGCTCCCGCCATTGCCATTGTAAAAGAGAATCGTTAGGTGTTTTTTTTTTGTTTTTTTTTAATTTTATTGTAAATTATTATCAATACAAATCATTTCACAATACAATGTCCACGAGTTACAAGTTGCACAACTTTTCATCAATATCAGAGCTGCTCTTTCCTTCGAATTTACCCTACAAACACCCTTACTTGTACTTGAACTTAACATGAATCCCATATATCTACAATCAATCGTCAAGAAAGGCACTCTTAACAGAAGATCTTAATTAATAACAGAACCTTTTACCATCTATACAGGGAGTGCAGAATTATTAGGCAAGTTGTATTTTTGAGGATTAATTTTATTATTGAACAACAACCATGTTCTCAATGAACCCAAAAAACTCATTAATATCAAAGCTGAATAGTTTTGGAAGTAGTTTTTAGCTTGTTTTTAGTTTTAGCTATTTTAGGGGGATATCTGTGTGTGCAGGTGACTATTACTGTGCATAATTATTAGGCAACTTAACAAAAAACAAATATATACCCATTTCAATTATTTATTTTTTACCAGTGAAACCAATATAACATCTCAACATTCACAAATATACATTTCTGACATTCAAAAACAAAACAAAAACAAATCAGTGACCAATATAGCCACCTTTCTTTGCAAGGACACTCAAAAGCCTGCCATCCATGGATTCTGTCAGTGTTTTGATCTGTTCACCATCAACATTTCGTGCAGCAGCAACCACAGCCTCCCAGACACTGTTCAGAGAGGTGTACTGTTTTCCCTCCTTGTAAATCTCACATTTGATGATGGACCACAGGTTCTCAATGGGGTTCAGATCAGGTGAACAAGGAGGCCATGTCATTAGATTTTCTTCTTTTATACCCTTTCTTGCCAGCCACGCTGTGGAGTACTTGGACGCATGTGATGGAGCATTGTCCTGCATGAAAATCATGTTTTTTCTTGAAGGATGCAGACTTCTTCCTGTACCACTGCTTGAAGAAGGTGTCTTCCAGAAACTGGCAGTAGGACTGGGACTCCATCCTCAACCCGAAAAGGCCCCTCAAGCTCATCTTTGATGATACCAGCCCAAACCAGTACTCCACCTCCACCTTGCTGGCGTCTGAGTCGGACTGGAGCTCTCTGCCCTTTACCAATCCAGCCACGGGCCCATCCATCTGGCCCATCAAGACTCACTCTCATTTCATCAGTCCATAAAACCTTAGAAAAATCAGTCTTGAGATATTTCTTGGCCCAGTATTGACGTTTCAGCTTGTGTGTCTTGTTCAGTGGTGGTCGTCTTTCAGCCTTTCTTACCTTGGCCATGTCTCTGAGTATTGCACACCTTGTGCTTTTGGGCACTCCAGTGATGTTGCAGCTCTGAAATATGGCCAAACTGGTGGCAAGTGGCATCTTGGCAGCTGCACGCTTGACTTTTCTCAGTTCATGGGCAGTTATTTTGCGCCTTGGTTTTTCCACACGCTTCTTGCGAACCTGTTGACTATTTTGAATGAAACGCTTGATTGTTCGATGATCACGCTTCAGAAGCTTTGCAATTTTAAGAGTGCTGCATCCCTCTGCAAGATATCTCACTATTTTTGACTTTTCTGAGCCTGTCAAGTCCTTCTTTTGACCCATTTTGCCAAAGGAAAGGAAGTTGCCTAATAATTATGCACACCTGATATAGGGTGTTGATGTCATTAGACCACACCCCTTCTCATTACAGAGATGCACATCACCTAATATGCTTAATTGGTAGTAGGCTTTCGAGCCTATACAGCTTGGAGTAAGACAACATGCATAAAGAGGATGATGTGGTCAAAATACTCATTTGCCTAATAATTCTGCACACAGTGTAGCTCCATCACCCTCCTTGACCATATTTTCTGCAACAACTTAAAATATCCCCATCTTAATCATTTTACACCTGTAATAGAACAATTCAACAACACTACATTAAAAAAAAAAAAAATTATCACTTAAGTCTTGTCCTTCTCTAGAGCTAAAAATCAAGCGTGGGAGGGCTTGTTTCTGAATAGAGGGATCTAATACCTTAATACATTTCCCCCATTTTTTTAAAAAAAAATCTTTAATTCTTGTTACTTTGTTATACAATAGATCACAAATGTCAGTATTCCTCTGCTCTATTAGTCCTGCTCTGGTTTCTTGGATAGTCGGAGAGTGGGGTGACAACCATTCTTTAATTAAACATTTTCTTGCAATCAATATCATCATTGACAACAAATTACAATCCATTTGCCCTGTCTGTCTATCCATTGCATATAATATATTTAAAACGTTTATATTTATCTTAACCTTTAATATTTTGGGTGTCGAAAGGCTAATTTTTGCCCAGTACTGTTTAATTTTAGGACAATCCCATAAATAATGTTTCAAGGTGGGGTCTGGTGCTTTGCATTTGATGCATTTATTTTCACACTTTCTCAATTTTACGGCTCTTTTAGGAGTAACATAAAATCTGTGCAGTATCTTAATCTGAGCTTCTCTATAAAAATATTCTTGTATAGTTTTCAAAATATATTTGAGACTTCTATCAATTTCATTTGCTTCCAGCTGCACCGCTGCTTCTCTTTGCCAGCCGTTAATAATATTATCTCTGTTCTTATTTGATCTAGAATCCAATAGAGCTTTGTATAGGGGAGAATAGGTAAACTTACCTTTACCAAAGCCTTCTATTACAGCATTTAAAGAGTGAAGATTCCAAATATTTATATAATTTTTAAGAATTCCCTTTATATAATGAGAGACTTGTATGTATGCATATTTATGGGATTCTGGGATACCTAATTTATGCTGAATGTCAGGGAAACTTCTCAGTGCTCTATTCTTGGGGTCTATCATATCTCTGGTTTTTTTAATTTTGTACCATTTCTTGAAAGTTGGTGAATTCATCCCTGGAATAAAATTTGGATTCCCAACAATAAGCAAAAAAAAGTGTCTGTTGGTAAGGAAGTCTAAGAGCTTATGTATTTTAACCCATGCCTTCAGAGTTCCTTTATACATTATATTATTCTTAACTGAAGGAGGGATATCCTTCCAATTCATATGTAGCACAGCTGCCTTAGAGATTTCTAATAGGGGTAGATTTTTCACAAATTCATCATAATAGTGTTCTGTCCCTAATAACCAGTCCATTGCCACTTTTGCCAATGAGGCTAAATTATACAGGTATATATCTGGTATACCAAAGCCACAGCAAATAAAAGGTTGTTGCAATTTAACTAGGCTAATCTTTTTTCCTCCCCAGATAATTATGTTAAATATCCTATTCAGCCTCTTAATATCTTTTTGGGGAATCATAATTGGTAACATATTTAACCAATATAGTAATTTTGGTAAAATCAACATTTTTAACAGATGCGCTTTACCCATCAAAGAGATGGGCATTGGGCAAGTGCTTCCATAGTTTTAAATCCTGTTCAATACTAACCAAGATCTGATTGAAATTAAAGTTATACCATTTGTCCGAGATATTTACAGTATACCAAAGTATGTTAGAAACTTGGGAACTACTATAAAAAGGAAGTCCTTAATATCATGATCCTCATTTCTATTTAACCACAATACTTCTGACTTGCTGCTATTAATTCTAAAGCCAGAGAAGCAGCCAAAGTGCTTAATTACTTTAAAGAATTTATTTAAGTGCCTGTCCGGCTCCTGGATAAACAGCAGCATGTTATCCGCATATAAAGATAATTTAATTATTTTCCCTTCCATATCAATACCTGGAAATGTCTTTCTTAATTTAATAGCAAGTGGTTCCAACAATTAATTAAACAGTAGGGGTGACAGGGGACACCCCTGTGGGACATTTCCCCATTAACTATGACAGAAGCAGTGGTTTTATAGTAAATACTGTTAATGAAATTAACAAATGGTCCTTGTATAATATATCTGCTTAAACAGGAGAGAAGGTACGGCCATTCCACCCTATCGAAGGCCTTCTCGGCGTCCAAGGCCAAAAGGATTGCATTTGGAATTATTTGTCCTATTTCCTTATTTTTCCTTAATAACCAAAAATGGTTTACTACGTGTAAAACTTTTCAAATGTTTTTGGCTGATTATCTTGCTTGTATAAATCCTGATTGATCTTCATGGATCAAGTCAGGGAGAAGTGTTTTCAGTCTATTTGCTAATATTTTTGCTAATATCTTATAGTCCTGGTTAAGTAATGAGATAGGGCGATAAGAGGTGACATTCAAAGGATCTTTCAACTTTTAGGGATCACTATTATATTGGCCGCCGAGAAGGCCTCCGAGGGGGAATAACTCCTTGTAAAAAACAATTATATTATGGTGTGAGTACTTCTGCTGTCTGGTTGTGCATAATTTAATACCACTACATCGGCGGGCCATCAGGGCCTGAAGCCTTTCCAATTGATAATTCTAAGATCATTTTACTCACTTCTTCTAGAGTTATGGGTACATTTAATATCTCCTGTTGTACCTCAGTAATTCTAGGTAGAACCAGGCAATGCAAAAATGTCTTGCCTAGTTCTCTCTCCTTATTACATTCTGATGAATATAGGGCGGAAAAATATCTCCTAAATTCCTCCACTAATTCAAGATTATCCGATATTATTCCGTGAGTGGACTTCAGTGTTAAAATTTGCTTACTGATTTTTGGACTTTAACTAGGGATGCCAAAAGTTTCCCTGATCGACTACCATATTGATATAGTTTACACTTAAGTTTCCTGATGTCTCTAGCTGCCTGCTATGTTAAATATAATTCCATCTCTTTTTTATCCTCAAGATATTTCCTCAGCCAATAGCCTGACTTAGTTCCCTGATAATTACTGTACGAGTTAGCTAATTTCTCACTAAGGTGTTTAAACTGCTTCTGTATTGTCTTATTATACTTTATCACATATGAGGTGATTTCACCTCTAATTACTGCCTTCCCTGCCTCCCAGAGTATTTGTATATTACTACTCCCTTTTTATTATTATTCATAAATTCTTCCCATTTGTTGCTAATAAATTCCTTAAAATGGTCGAAACCATACAAAAATTTTGGAAATTTAAGAGGTCCTCCAAGCAGCAGAAGTCTTCATCCAGACGGCATCTTCTATCTTCATCCATCCGGAGCGGAGCCATCCTCTTCAAACGAAGTCCAAGCGAAGAATGAAGGTTCCTTTAAATGACATCATCCAGGATGGCGTCCCTTGAATTCCGATTGGCTGATAGGATTCTATCAGCCAATCGGAATTAAGGTAGGAAAAATCCTATTGGCTGATGCAATCAGCCAATAGGATTGAGCTTGCATTCTATTGGCTGATTGGAACGATGGTTCCGCATCGGCTGGATTGAAGATGGACCCGCTCCGCTCCGGATGGATGAAGATAGAAGATGCCACCTGGATGAAGACTTCTGCCGCTGGGAGGACCTCTTCTGCCCGGATCGGATGAAGACTTCTGCCCCTCTGGAGGTCCACTTGTGCCCGGCTGGGTGAAGACGGCTCAAGGTAGGGTGATCTTCAAGGGGTTAGTGTTAGGTTTTTTTAAGGGGGGATTGGGTGGGTTTTAGAGTAGGGTTGGGTGTGTGGGTGGTGGGTTGTAATGTTGGGTGGGGTATTGTCTTTTTTTTTTACAGGTAAAAGAGCTGATTACTTTGGGGCAATGCCCCGCAAAAGGCCCTTTTAAGGGCTATTTGTAATTTAGTATAGGGTAGGGAATTTTATTATTTTGGGGGGCTTTGTTATTTTATTAGGGGGATTAGAGTAGGTGTAATTAGTTTTAAAAAATTGTAATTATTTTTTTATTTTCTGTAATTTAGTGGGGGGGTTTTCGTACTTTAGTTTATTTAATTTAATTGTAATTAATTGTAGGTAGTTTAGGTAATTTATTTAATGATAGTGTAGTGTTAGGTGTAATTGTAACTTAGGTTAGGATTTATTTTACAGGTAAATTTGTCTTTATTTTAACTAGGTAGTTATTAAATAGTTAATAACTATTTAATAACTATTGTACCTAGTTAAAATAAATGCAAAGTTGCCTGTAAAATAAATATAAACCCTAAGCTAGCTACAATGTAACTATTAGTTATATTGTAGCTATCTTAGGGTTTATTTTATAGGTAAGTATTTAGTTTTAAATAGAAATAATTTATTTAATTGTAGTTATTTTATTTAGATTTATTTAAATTAAATTTAAGTTAGGGGGTGTTAGGGTTAGACTTAGGTTTAGGGGTTAATAACTTTATTATAGTGGTGGCGACGTTGGCAGTGGCAGATTAGGGGTTAATAAATGTAGTTAGGTTGCGGCGACGTTGGGGGGGGCAGATTAGGGGTTAAGAAATATAATGTAGGGTTCGACGATGTTGGGGGCAGCAGATTAGGGGTTCATAGGGATAATGTAGGTGGCGGCGGTGTCCGGAGCGGCAGAGTAGGGGCTAATAATTATAATGTAGGTGGTGACGATGTCCAGAGATCTCCCAAGGACAGTGATTGTGGAATTTGTGAGTTGTAAAACGAAAATGTTTTTCTTCAATGCATACAAACAAAACAGTAATGTCCAATTTCAGGGTAGAAAAATCTTGATATATCAAGATTTTGCAGCAGACACAGCTAGAGCAAGGAAAGAACTTATTCCGCTATGTAATGAATTAAATAACAAGGGCTTTAGAGCCTTTGTGATTTTTCCAGCCAAAATAAAGATTTTACTTCAGGATGAGACCAAAATATTGACTAGCAGAGAGGACGTACTAAAATTTATGAAAACCGTTAAAGGTTAAGGTTTGGTATTTTTGGAGGACAAAAGTAAAAAATTTTATTTTTTTGTTTTGTTACTAGTAACACTTCCACCACAATAAGTCCTTCTTAGTAAGGCCCCCTAAATTCACAAGTATATGGACTAAAAATTTAAGTTTATAAAAGCCCTTCTAGTAGACACTCTCACATACACTAACACGTACACTATAATAAACCCTTGTTAGTAAGGTCCCCCAAACATAATTATTTGGACACACCACTCCCCTTTTTGTTACTAGTAACACTTCCACCACAATAAGTCTGTCTTAGTAAGGCCCCATAAATTCACAAGTATATGGACTAAAACTTCTAGTTTATAAAAGCCCTTTTTGGAGACACTCTCACATACACTAACATATACACTATAATAACCCCTTCTTAGAGAATTGTAATTTTACTTTATTTTATTATTCAGATAGAGCATACAATTTTAAGCAACTTTCTAATTTATTTAGTTCTCCTTAGTTTAAGAGCATACCTAGGTATGCGCAGGAGCTAGGAGCTAGTTGATGATTGGTGGTCAAACATATAAGCCTCTTGTCATTGGCTTACCAATGCATTTAGCTATCTCCCAGTAGTGCATTGCTGCTCCTTCAATAAAGGATACCAAGAGAATGTGATAATTTAAGTAAATTAGAAAGTTGTTTAAAAATGTATGTTCTAGCTGAATCATAAAATAGAAAAGTGTGTTTCATGTCCCTTTAACAGTGACCAGCCCCTACTTTATTAACACTAATTCCTTAATCCCTATAACTAATTAACCCTTTGACTTCCCAAACCTATTTAACCCTAACTACAACTATTTCCCACAGCATTAACCCCTTATTTTCTAGCAAGCATATGTAAGAGCAGTAATTAAAGGAGCAATCAATACAGTAGAATTGCCGAATAAAAATACAATACAAAAGCACTTAGGCCCTAATGATCAATTAATGGCGATATTTTAAAAAGGGCTTCGTTGTGTGATGGAGATTGATGGTGAAATTTTATAAAGAGCTAAAATCAGTGTTTGAAAGAAGTCTCTCTGTGAGGCCTTTTACTATATGTCTCTGTGGGTGGATGCTTTTCTGATACTGGTGAAATTTTAAAAGCAGCAGCATCGCTACCTACATTTAAGGTGTAATGTAAATGATGAATTTGCACAGTATTGTATGGCAATACACTAATACAATAACCACTTTTCTTACAATATAATAGTGAATCTAAGACATCAATATCCTATAGGAGCTACAGAAGCTTTGGGATAGTGGTAATATTGTACAAGCATACACAATGTTTTATTTATATGTATTTTATTGTATAATGCTATAATATGTATTTTAATAAATGTGATTTTAAAAATGGTGTATTTTGCTTTTGTTGTGTTTCTTCCTGTTTTTTAGGCAGCAGACATTGTGTTTGTGATAAAAATATATCATAGAAGACTGTAGCTGTGACTTTCTAGTTTTATTTATCTTCTATTGCAGATATAAGTTCCCACTGTTCCGAACGTGTTATAATATTATGACCTCACTATAACAAACGCGTTATTATTATAGAATATGTTTGTTACAGTGCAGTTGTGCAATATTATAAGTGTAACATGTTTAGAAAAGTGAAAACTTATATCTGCAATAAATAAATAAAACTAGAACGTAGACATGCGCATTTGGAAGTTTCGGATGCCTCTGAATGCAGAAGGTGGCTGCTGCTCGTGTCATTCGGCTCTTTTCAGAGCTGGATTTATTCTTATGAAATTGTAACACTCTAAGATCTGGGCAAATCTAGATCTTACTGTGTTGTACTTTCACAGAAATAAATTCAGCTCCAGAAAGAGCCAAATGCCGTAAACGGCAACCTTTTTCTGAAAACCTATGAATACATATGTCTACTAGAAAGTCACGGCTACTGTCTTCTATGAAATATTAATATCACAAACACAATATCTTCTTCATAAAAAAAACAAAAAACACGCCAATAGCATAATGCACAATTGTTAAAATCACGACAATAATTAAAATACATATAAAATAATTACAGAATAGGGGCGGAGCCAAGCCACGCTGGTAGATGGCTGTGTTGTAGGAGAGCTCCTAAACCCTCAAGCCGTACATAGCATATTTTAAACATATAAACGCTCCTTTTTTTCAATTATTTGAACTCCAGTGGGAGTACCGAAGTAACCCTCAACTACTGACACCCCTTGAAGGCATAAACGCAGACTGCCTCCAGCATATAGCAGCCGCGGCACCCGCGCCATTAATGCTCACGCCGAGACAGAAAACCGGAGACAGCAGATGAACATCGCGGCTCACTTACTTCAGCCCCGAATCACATGAGAGGACAATCACAGCACATAAGCGGCTGGGCTCTGAAAAGTGGACACCATCCGACAATAAACAGGGTAAGCCAGCCGCACATACAGCATATTGTCACACTGCAGTAAGGCCCAAGTGCGCAACACACCATCCTGCATACCACGAGGGCAGCTCCGTTAAGTATAACAGATCACGGTGGGGACCTTCAGGCTTAAATTTTCACAAGACAAGTTGCGACTGATTCAGGAATAATTTTGAAAAGGGGTGAGAGATTGGGGCTGAAGAGAGTTGACTGGCCTTTATTAAAATCCTCAGTTGAACACGAGGGGAAACATTTCCACGGACATAGTTGATCCCCCTAATTCCACCTTGCAAATCAAATCTGTCACAGGAAATCAAGGGATCTGGTCCTTAATAAATTGTAGGGGGCTGCAACAACCAAATTTAGCAACCACAGATGTCCTTTCACAAGCAGCATTTAAAATCCTTTCTACCATAAAAGCTGCATTTGAGTCATCATAAAGAACAAAATACACAGAACCCCCCTGACAAATTTTACTTAATTAAGTACGTGAAGATAATCTTGAAAAAGCTCACCTTTAGTGTCAAGCACTAATTTCCACATTAATTACACCAAGAGAGGAATGCACTTAATACAAGGCTAATTCTAACAATCCAATACCCATTTAACAATAAGAGACATTGAGGGATGCCTTGCAAAAAGCAGCAAAAAGCTGAAAAAAATACTCCAGTTGGTGCTTTAAATAGATTTCTAAAACAAGTCGACACTTCTACCACATCTCCACCTGATAGCATTATAGAGGCAGTCTCACAGGCTAACATCATGCAACAACAAAGCACGGACATTCAAATGCAAAACACAATCACTAAAAATGACCTCAGAAATTTGTCCTCCAAGGAGGATATTAAAGAAGCGGTTCAAGAAATGCGAAATCTTTTTAATGAGTTAAGGAAAGATATCTCAGCATTGGATAACAGAGTCTCTCAGGTAGAAGCTAAACAACATGAGCATACAGCTTCAGTAACATTGATGAATACTGACATCCAAAGTAACTCAGAGGCAATACAACAATTAGCTGATAAAATTGAAGACCTAGACAACAGAGGTCGACGTAATAACTTACGTATCAGAGGAATCTCAGAGACTATTCACCCCCCTGCAATAAATGGATGCCTTCAAAGTCTATTCCGATCCCTGAAGGACACCCCATCTTCACCTGACATAATTCTGGAGCGTGCACATCGTGCACTACGGGCAAAACCACCACCTAAGGCCCCCCCCAGAGACATTATTGTTCGTTTTCTAAATTACAGAGATAAAGAAGACATCCTTAGATGTGCACGTCTTAAACACCCAGTCCATCATGCCGGGGAGGAATTGCAAATTTTCTCGGATATCTCGCCAACAACCCTCCAGAAAAGGAGGGAATTGGGCCACATCACAGCCAAACTTCGAGCACATAAAATACCATACCGGTGGGGCTTCCCAGTTTCCTTAGTGGCATCATATCAGAATAAATCCTTCATATTTCATCCTGGATCAGATGAGCAAGCCTTCCTCTCCGGACTTTCCATCGATGTGGATCTGCCGCAACGGGGTACATCCCCAGAATAAATCTCTCCATCTTCATGTCAAGTCGGTGGTAGGTAGGAGTTGGCCCTGCCGGCCGACTACCTCCATCATTCCTCTTTTCAGGTTTGACTTTTTGCACAGAGCGTCTAGAGCTGTATCCTTTTTATATTAGTTGGTGCTAAGTCCGAGCTGATGTGACTGTTACTTGTTAAATGTGATGTACATTCCTAGTGCTCCAGGGACAATGAGAGGGTGGGCATGAATGCAGGTCTAATTGTCCTGGACAATTTGATAAGACTTTAGGCTCATGATGGGTAAAACATAAGGGCATTTGCTCTCTTAAACATCTGTAACCAATATGATGTCATGCACTGAAAAGTTATACTGTTTGTATTCACGTATTAGGGTTTAAACAGTTAATATAAATATTTTTTTACCTTTTTCTTTTATTTTTCATATTTTTTACACTAACTGACGTATTCTCCACCCTTTTATAGGATGTATGATGTCAAAAGGCAATTTAAACCTCTATAATATATTGACAGGTTATATGTATTTACAAACGCCTTAACATCATGTAGGGCCTGATAATGTGAGTGTCCCTGGGTCCAGGGTTGGGGTTAGTATTTCACCTATGCAGT
Source organism: Bombina bombina (assembly GCF_027579735.1). Lineage (NCBI taxonomy): Eukaryota > Metazoa > Chordata > Amphibia > Anura > Bombinatoridae > Bombina > Bombina bombina. Next base: position 600,493,291 of record NC_069504.1, read on the forward strand.
CAGAAACTACTTTATTTCATGCATATCTCCCCCCACATCCTTTTTCCAGAACCCTCTTCTCCTTCCCGCCTTCTCCCCCTCACCTTACTATCCCCATACTTCTTCTCCCTTTTCTCACTAATTCCTTACATTTAGCCCCCCCTCTTCCTTTCCCATTCATAACTTTACTTGCCTTTTCCTTCCTTTCTTTTCCCCTTTTCTCTCACCTGTATTATTGACTCAATACTTTATATTACACAATTACAAATCCTGGACACTACGAGACAGCAATTATAAAATACTCCCCTTGTTAGTGTATATCAATGTTATTTGGAGTTTAAAGTTTATCATTCCTTTTATGTACTGGCTTGAGGGTTATTACCCTGTGCGAAAAACTTTCAGTTTCAATCTGTTGTATTACTTAAGTAATTGTATAATCTAGATACGAAAGTTTATTTTCTTGTTACCTTATACATTACCTGATCCGAAAGTATACATCGGGTCTAAAAACCTTTTTCTCAATTTCTTATTCCTCCCTTTCTATTATCTGATTTCTCTCGCTCTTTCTACTTTGTCTCCTATTATTTTTTTTATTTTTTTATTTTTTTTTTTCTCTTCTCTCCCAGGATGAATCAGAGGCAGAGCAAGTTTGGCTCGCATGGCCTAACATTAACTACAATCAACGCCAAAGGTTTAAACAACCCAGGTAAAAGGTCTATAGCCTTCAGGTCACTGAAAAGTCTGTATAGTCATGTGTTGTTCCTTCAGGAGACGCATTTCCGTAAAGGAAAAGAACCGAAGTGGTTTAACTCACAATATCCCACTGCCATATTTGCCTCAGGACAATTTAAAAAAGGTGGTGTAGGTATCCTAATTCACCATTCTGTGCCTTTGAAAATTTCACAGATAGAAAGAGACCCAGAAGGGAGATATTTGATTGTAACGGGTGCATTATACGAGCATCCAATAACATTGGCCACCTTATACAGCCCAAACACTGACCAACATGTTTTTATGTCTAAAATGTAAAAACTCCTGTTGGATCACGCGAGGGGCACGGTTTTCCTGTCTGGTGATTTTAACATAACTATGGACACCACATTAGACACTTCCAATGGCATAGCTAGCACTCCTACCAAAGTACTGAAATCTGTCAGAAACACAATTTTAAACCTCCAACTTCATGATATATGGCGCACACTGCACCCAACACGCAAAGACTACACATATTATTCTCCACCACATAATAAATACTCCCGCATAGATTATTTCTACACAGACTCCAACGGACTAGACATGGTCACTGACTGTTCCATTGGACACATTACATGGTCGGACCATGCCCCGGTTACGTGCCGGGTCCAGTGGCCAGATCTCCCTCCCACAACCTATATATGGCGTCTGGACGATTACCTATTGAATGACCCCATTATTAAACTTGATATCCAAAAATCTCTGGAAGATTACTTATCACATAATAATCCTAAGCAAACCTCACTTATAACTGTTTGGGAAGCTCACAAATGTGTCATAAGAGGAGACTTCCTGAAACATAAAGCGCGTCTTACTAAGATGCATAGAGTAAAACAGGCAGAATTACTTCATTCCATATCACAATTAGAGGAGAAACACAAAAAAGACTTATCTGATATTGAAACTAAAGAGGCCTTGGATAATGCTAGAAAAGACTTAAAAACGCTTTTATCTGATACTTACCACCGCAAAATTATGCACACGAAACAGCAATACTATGAAGGAGGAAATAAGCCTGGAAAGCTGTTAGCTAGGGCAGTACGTAGAAAACAACTAAAAACACACATACATTTGATACAAAATTCAGATGGCTCTGTAATTAAAGGCAATAAACAAATAGCTAACTCCTTCCACTCTTTCTATCAGTCATTATACAATATAGGACAGTCTGCTGAATCCATAGAACCTCAGGGAAACAAACTAGACAGAACGCTCTTGATAGATCAATATCTGGCGAAGCTGGCGTTGCCGCAGCTAGATGCTGAACAGAGAAACTACTTAGACTCACAAATCACTGCTGAAGAACTCTTACAAGCTATCAAAGATTTCCCCAATGGAAAAAGCCCAGGCCCAGACGGGCTCTCCATAAAATATTATAAGTCATATATTGATACACTAGGGCCATTGATGCTTCAACTTTTTAACAACTTGACCAAACAACCAGAACTTTCTAGCACTATGTTAGAGGCACATATTACCGTGTTGCCTAAGCTGGGCAAGCCCCCTAATAATCCAGCTAATTTTAGACCTATCTCCCTATTAAACCTAGACATCAAAATTCTCTCAAAAATTTTAGCAAATCGTCTTAATAAATTTCTCACAAATCTTGTCTCCCCCGAACAGGTAGGGTTTGTGCCTGGGAGGGAGGCACGTGATAATACCATGAAGGTGATCCAGATAATAAATTTCACACAGATTGAAGGGGTACCTATGGCATTATTTTCGACTGACGCAGAGAAGGCCTTCGACCGGGTCGATTGGCTCTTCCTGCGTCAGGTCATGAAGGCCATGAATTTTGGAGAGCCTTTCCTAGATATGGTCTTTGCTCTTTACTCAGCTCCCAATGCTCGGATTAGACTAAACGGAACACTATCAGATACCTTCACTATAACTAACGGGACCCGTCAGGGATGCCCGTTATCCCCCTTACTTTTTGCACTATCAATTGAAGCATTAGCACAAAAAATACGCCTTAACCCTACCATCAAAGGAATTCGCATTGGTGACACGGAGCATAAACAGGCACTATATGCCGACGATGTTCTGTACACGCTTACTGATATAGAAACATCAATCCCAGAGTTACTTTCTGAACTAACGGCATATGGTAATCTTTCTAATTTCCATTTAAACCTTTCTAAATCAGAACTTCTCAACATCAACTCTCCCCCTGAACATACCCAGTTCCTAGCACAACATCATAAAGTCCCCTTAGCAGCCACAAAGCTGAAATACTTAGGCATTTACCTATCAGCAAACACGGCAGATCTATATAAAAATAATTACTTAACTATTAAGAAAGAGATATCCGATGACCTATCCTCATGGAAGAACAAATCATTATCCTGGTTAGGAAAGATAGGCTTAATCAAAATGAATATTTTACCACGCATACTTTATATCATGCAAACGACCCCTATTCACCTACCAGCGGATTTCCTACCCAAACTTCAAAAAACCTTAGAGCAGTTCATATGGTCAGGAGTAAAACCCAGAGTTCCAAAAAAGACACTTTACCTTCCCAGAGATAGAGGGGGACTGGGATTCCCAGATCTGGCATTATATAGGAGGGCCATATTATTGCAGAGGCTTACAGAGTGGGCACACAATTCTTCACAGAAGTTATGGATCAGGATTGACGGGCAGATTCTACATTCTAATAATGTTGCTTCTCTGGCGTGGACCCCTGCGTCTAAACGCCCAAAAATATTGCAAAATTACCATTTACTAGCAGAAACCTTTACGGAATGGGACAGGTTAATTTCCACAAGTACACACATATCTAAACGCACCTCACCACTTATCCCAATTTTAGAGAATCCTGACTTACCCTATTATGACTTGAGTAGAAACAGAGATAAACCTTACAACCTGAGAGTAGGCGCTTTACATTTCGCTTTGACCAATGGGAGACTCAAACTACAACATGAAATGAGGGAACACTCAGACTATATTTTCTCATCTTGGTTAAGATATCACCAGCTTTCCCACTATTTAACACACCACGAAAATAAACATGATCTCCTTAGAGAGCTTACACCGTTTGAGACCTTATGTACTGACTCCACCCCGCCAAAAAGACTAATTTCAAAAATATATAAAATGCTTCTCGTTCCACCTGACATAAGATTACCAACATACACTGATGCATGGAACAGAGACATTAATAATGAGGTGGGGGAGGAGGAATGGCTCAAGTCATTTAGACTGATTAAACACTCCTCAGTTTCAGCAGTAGTTCAGGAAATACAACTTAAATTACACACTAGATGGTATTATACTCCATCTAGATTGCATCGATTTTTTCCGACGGCCTCAGCGGCTTGTTGGAGAGGTTGTGGCGAGATGGGAACACTCTCACACATTTGGTGGTCCTGCCCTAGGCTGACAAACTTCTGGTCAACTGTCTTAGAAGAGATGTCTAATATATTAAATGTACATATTCCAAATTCCCTCGAAACCATTTTGTTTCTACATTTACCTGACAATATTAACAGGCAGGGACGGGCCCTTCTTTTGATTATGCTTACTGGTGCGAAGAGACTGATTCCTAGACTTTGGAAATCTAAGGAGGTGCCCACTCTTGTAGAGTGGAAATCCGCTGTGAATGAATTACTATCACTTGAAAGGTTGCACTATCTTCAAAGCAACCAAATAGATGTATACGAATCTCTGCTCACTACCTGGAAACCCCCCCAAACTGGTAAAACTAATTGGTGACCTTCTGAGTGTGCATATAATTTTACCACTAAAAATTTAATCGAATTCATTATGGGAGACCCCCACCCCCTTTTTTTTTTTTTTTTTTTTTTTTCTCTCCTCTTCTTCTTCTTTCTCTTTTCCTTCACTTTCTCTACTTCATTGGGCCTGGTGTATATGGGCTGCTTCTTTTAGAGCTTTTTGTTCATAAAGGTACTAATTTATTTATATATTAAATAATATTGTTAAAAAAAAAAAAGTCAAGCTTTAATTACCAACGTAAATGGACAACTTATCCTATAACTAAATTTCTAGCATGTACTTTGTAACGGGGGGATCCACACTAGTTTTGTGGGAACCCCTCGAATTTCCATCTTGCTGTAGAATTTATCCTAACCTAGTTGTACGATATATCATAATTTAAATTGGGTACAAATACCTCAAAAAGTATGTTTATGTTTTTACATCTTATCCATGTATTGTATTTGTATAATCTTAAATAAAGCTTGTTTGAAAAAAAAAAAAAAAAAAAAAAAAAAAAAAAACTTTATGGCAGTGTAATTCTCCTGTAATAAATCTGAGATTTTTTTTTTATAAAAAAAAAAAAAATAATAATTATAGAATAAACTACATATCTAGGCATTTTGTGGGACTTTCATGAGCGTTCCATAGAAGTAACTTATATTTGAATGTATTTTCAGTGGCAAGAATTTCCATTGTGAGAAATCTAGTGAAACTTAATTTGTATATGTATTATTTGAACTGTTACAACACAGAAACTATTTTTGTTTTAGGGAACACACAGTCTATGTTGTGTAAACACACTTTATGTACAGCTCCCCACTGAGGTAGGAGATAACTGGCGATAATGGCGGGCTTTTGCTGAAACTACGATCCCTATTATTTCCTATGGGAGACACATCACCACTCATTGGAACAGAGAGGGTCAGCCCACTTTCTTATAAAATAGTGCCAGACCCACAGATTGCGAGACTGGTTAGGTGAAAAAGGCGATTTCTCGTAGGTCTGACAAAGTTTTATCATCAATCACAAAAAGCATATTATTTACTGTGAATTCTTGCACATGCTCAGTAGGAGCTGGTGCTTCAGAAAGTATTCATATAAAAAGATTGTGCATATTTTGACAATGTAAGTTAATTAAAAAGTTATTTACAATTATGTGTTCTATCTGAATCATGAACATTTAATTTAGTCTTTAGTGTTCATTTAAATATTTTTTATCATTTCTTGCCTGTAAAATATTAAAGGGACAGTCTACAATAGAATTGTTATTGTTTTAAAAGATAGATAATCCCTTTATTACCCATTCCCCAGTTTTGCACAACCAACACAGTTATATTAATATACTTTTTACCTCTGTGATTACCTTGTATCTAAGAACCTTCTTTTGGCCCCCTGATCACATGACTGTGACTGTTTATTATCTATTGTTTTAAATTTAGTATTGTTTTGTGCTAAATCTTAAATAACCCCCTGTGCCTGTACACAGTCTTATCTATATAGCCCACGTGTACTTTCTGTCTCTTTGTGTTGAAAAGAGATTTAAAAAGCATTTGATAAGAGGCAGCCCTCAAAGGCTTAGAAATTAGCATATGAGCCTACCTATGTTTAGTTTAAACTAAGAATACCAAGAGAAAAAAGCAAATTTGATGATAAAACTAAATTGGAAAGTTGATTAAAATTACATGTCCTATCTGAATAATGAAAGTTTAATTTTGACTAGACTGTTCCTTTAAGTTAAAATGTTTACAGTTAAATTAAAACTAGTTCAATATATAACCTCTGCTATATAATTTGACTAAACAACAAATGAAAAAAAAAATTATAGTATATAAAAAAACTATATAGAAATTAATAAAAAAAAAATAATAAAAAACGGTGTCTATTAACCCCAAAAGTCATTTTGCAAGTTATTAAGTTCAACATTCAACTTCCTCGCTCCTTGCTACGCCCCACCCCTGTCGCACTTTGTCCTGATTTGCTCAACTCTGCCACTTATCCCATGGAACCCAAACCAAACTATGAAGATCAAGATGGCGCTCTGCTCATAAAGAGTATTCCTTCATCTTTCTAAAATATAAAAGAATGTCCAGCACTATTTGCAAAGTAATACGTACATCTCTTAGCCAATGTCTGGCTAATTTTCAGGCAAGGAGGATAAAAATGCATAAGACCCTAGCAGGTTTGTGCAGCTAATTTAGGCCTAAATGAAAAAGAGCTGTATCAGTTTGTAACTTCTGTACAGTTGTGTGTACTTTTGTCCACTGTCAAGGACAATTCCCAAAGTTATGTCGTTGGAGAGGGACATGTCTTTTTAGCATTGATTTATTATAGGAAAGTCAGGTAACTGAATAGCGCATTTTAGCCTGTAACGCACGATCCATTCCGCACTCAAAAAATGACATTTGAGTGCAGGATTTTCCATAGCACCGTATAACAGGTTGTGCGGTCCGGCTAAAATGCTTGCGTTACAGCCTATACTGACATGATCCATTCCGCGTTCTGAGATAAGTAGTTATGGATTTTGTGAAACAAAAATGTTTCACAAAGCTCATAACTAAAATGTTACAAAGTACACTAACACCCATAAACTACCTATTAACCCCTAAACCGCCACCCTCCCGCATTGCAAATACTATATTACACCTATTAACCCCTACTCTGCCACCCACATCAGTGACACTAAAATAAATCTATTAACCCCTAAACTGCCGGCCCCCCACATCGCCAACACTATAATAAAGTATTAACCCCTAAACCTCCAGCCCCCCCCCACATTGCAACTAATAATCTAAATCTATTAACCCCTAAACTGCCAGCCCCCACATCGTAACTAATAAACTAAACCTAACATCCCACTAACTTAAAATTAAAAGTTACAATATAACTATCTTAAAATAATTATAAACTTTTAAATATCCTAAATTACATGATTAAAAAAAAACTATCACTACGAAAAAATAAAAAAATCTAACATTACAAAAAAAACAACTAAATTTACGAAAAATAAATAAAACACTAAGGCCTAGATTTGGAGTTTGGCGTTAGCCGTGAAAACCAGCGTTAGAGGCTCCTAACGCTGGTTTTAGGCTACCTCCGGTATTTGGAGTCACTCAAAATAGGGTCTAACGCTCACTTTTCAGCCGCGACTTTTCCATACCGCAGATCCCCTTACGTAAATTGCGTATCCTATCTTTTCAATGGGATCTTTCTAACTCCGGTATTTAGAGTCGTGTCTGAAGTGAGCGTTAGAAATCTAACGACAAAACTCCAGCCGCAGGAAAAAAGTCAGTAGTTAAGAGCTTTCTGGGCTAACGCCGGTTCATAAAGCTCTTAACTACTGTACTCTAAAGTACACTAACACCCATAAACTACCTATGTACCCCTAAACCGAGGTCCCCCCACATCGCCGCCACTCGATTAAATTTTTTAACCCCTAATCTGCCGACCGCCTACTACGTTATACTTATGTACCCCTAATCTGCTGCCCTAACACCGCCGACCCCTGTATTATATTTATTAACCCCTAATCTGCCCCCCACAACGTCGCCGCCAGCTACCTACAATAATTAACCCCTAATCTGCTGACCGCAAAGCGCCGCCACCTACATTATAGCTATGTACCCCTAATCTGCTGCCCCTAACACCGCCGACCCCTATATTATATTTATTAATTCCTAATCTGCCCCCCTCAACGTCGCTCCCACCTGCCTACACTTATTAACCCCTAATCTGCCGAGCGGACCGCACCGCTACTATAATAAAGTTATTAACCCCTAATCCGCCTCACTAACCCTATAATAAATAGTATTAACCCCTAATCTGCCCTCCCTAACATCGCTGACACCTAACTTCAATTATTAACCCCTAATCTGCCGACCGGAGCTCACCGCTATTCTAATAAATGTATTAACCCCTAAAGCTAAGTCTAATCCTAACACTAACACCCTCCTAAATTAAATATAATTTTAATCTAACGAAATTAATTAACTCTTATTAAATAAAGTATTCCTATTTAAAGCTAAATACTTACCTGTAAAATAAATCCTAATATAGCTACAATATAAATTATAATTACATTGTAGCTATTTTAGGATTAATATTTATTTTACAGGCAACTTTGTAATTATTTTAACCAGGTACAATAGCTATTAAATAGTTAAGAACTATTTAATAGTTACCTAGTTAAAATAATTACAAAATTACCTGTAAAATAAATCCTAACCTAAGTTACAATTAAACCTAACACTATACTATCATTAAATTAATTAAATAAAATACCTACAATTACCTACAATTAAACCTAACACTACACTATCAATACATTAATTAAATACAATACCTACAAATAAATACATTTAAATAAACTAACTAAAGTACAAAAAATAAAAAAGAACTAAGTTACAAAAAATAAAAAAATATTTACAAACATAAGAAAAATATTACAACAATTTTAAACTAATTACACCTACTCTAAGCCCCCTAATAAAATAACCTAACACTAAGCCCCTGAAAATCATCCTACCTTGTCTTCACCTCACCAGGTATCACCGATCCGTCCTGGCTCCAATATCTTCATCCAACCCAAGCGGGGGCTGGCGATCCATCATCCGGTGGCTGAAGAGGTCCAGAAGTCTTCATCCTATCCGGATGAAGACTTCTGGATCAATCAGCCAATCGGATTGAACTTGATTCTGATTGGCTGATTCCATCAGCCAATCAGAATATTCCTACCTTAATTCCGATTGGCTGATAGAATCCTATCAGCCAATCGGAATTCGAGGGACACCATCTTGGATGACGTCATTTAAAGGAACCGTCATTCGTCGTTCAGTCGTCGGCCAGGATGGATGTTCCGCGTCGGAGGTCTTCAGGATCCTGCCGCTCCGGATGGATGACAATAGAAGATCCCGCTTGGATGAAGACTTCAATCGGATGGAAGACCTCTTCTGCCCCGCTTGGATGAAGACTTCAGCCGGATCATGGACCTCTTCAGCTCCCGCTTGGATGATGACTTCAGCCGGATCATGGACCTCTTCAGCCCCCCGCTTGGGCTTGGATCAGGACATCGGAGGAGCTCTTCTGGACCAATCGGTGAACCTGGTATGGTGAAGATAAGGTAGGAAGATCTTCAGGGGCTTAGTGTTAGGTTTATTTAAGGGGGGTTTGGGTTAGATTAGGGGTATGTGGGTGGTGGGTTGTAATGTTGGGGGGGGTATTGTATGTTTTTTTTTACAGGCAAAAGAGCTGAACTTCTTGGGGCATGCCCCGCAAAGGGCCCTGTTCAGGGCTGGTAAGGTAAAAGAGCTTTGAACTTTAGTAATTTAGAATAGGGTAGGGCATTTTTTTTATTTTGGGGGGCTTTGTTATTTTATTAGGGGGCTTAGAGTAGGTGTAATTAGTTTAAAATTGTTGTAATATTTTTCTTATGTTTGTAAATATTTTTTTATTTTTTGTAACTTAGTTCTTTTTTATTTTTTGTACTTTAGTTAGTTTATTTCATTGTAGTTATTTGTAGGAATTGTATTTAATTTATTTATTGATAGTGTAGTGTTAGGTTTAATTGTAGGTAATTGTAGGTATTTTATTTAATTAATTTAATGATAGTATAGTGTTAGGTTTAATTGTAACTTAGGTTAGGATTTATTTTACAGGTAATTTTGTAATTATTTTAACTAGGTAACTATTAAATAGTTCTTAACTATTTAATAGCTATTGTACCTGGTTAAAATAATTACAAAGTTGCCTGTAAAATAAATATTAATCCTAAAATAGCTACAATGTAATTATAATTTATATTGTAGCTATATTAGGATTTATTTTACAGGTAAGTATTTAGCTTTAAATAGGAATACTTTATTTAATAAGAGTTAATTAATTTCGTTAGATTAAAATTATATTTAATTTAGGAGGGTGTTAGTGTTAGGGTTAGACTTAGCTTTAGGGGTTAATACATTTATTAGAATAGCGGTGAGCTCCGGTCGGCAGATTAGGGGTTAATAATTGAAGTTAGGTGTCGGCGATGTTAGGGAGGGCAGATTAGGGGTTAATACTATTTATTATAGGGTTAGTGAGGCGGATTAGGGGTTAATAACTTTATTATAGTAGCGCTCAGGTCCGCTCGGCAGATTAGGGGTTAATAAGTGTAGGCAGGTGGAGGCGACGTTGTGGGGGGCAGATTAGGGGTTAATAAATATAATATAGGGGTCAGCGGTGTTAGGGGCAGCAGATTAGGGGTACATAAGGATAATGTAAGTAGCAGCGGTTTACAGAGCGGAAGATTAGGGGTTAAAAATAATATGCAGGGGTCAGCGATAGCGGGGGCGGCAGATTAGGGGTTAATAAGTGTAAGGTTAGGGGTGTTTAGACTCGGGGTACATGTTAGAGTGTTAGGTGCAGACATAGGAAGTGTTTCCGCATAGCAAACAATGGGGCTGCGTTAGGAGCTGAACGCGGCTTTTTTGCAGGTGTTAGTTTTTTTTTCAGCTCAAAAAGCCCCATTGTTTTCTATGGGAGAATCGTGCACGAGCACGTTTTTGAGGCTGACCGCTTGCGTAAGCAACTCTGGTATCGAGAGTTGAAGCTGCGTTAAATATGCTCTACGCTCCTTTTTTGGAGCCTAACGCAGCCTTTATGTGGACTCTCAATACCAGAGTTATTTTTATTGTGCGGCCAGAAAAAAGCCGGCGTTAGATTTTTGGGTCGTTACCGACAAAACTCCAAATCTAGTCGTTAGACTACAAAAAAATAATAAAAATAAATAAATAAAAAAAATAATTACAATTACACCTAATCTAATAGCCCTATAAAAACAGAAAAGCCCCCAAAATAAAAACACCCCCTAACCTAATAATAAACTACCAATAGCCCTTAAAAGGGACTTTTGTACGGCATTGCCCTAAGTTAAACAGCTCTTTTACCTAAAAAAATTACAAAGTCCCCCCTAAAAGTAAAACCCCCACCCAACCAACCCACCAAAATAAAAAACCTAAGTCTAAAGGGGCATTTATATGGGCATTGCCCTTAAAAGGGCATTCAGCTCTTGTACTGCCCTTAAAAGGGCATTCAGCTCTTTCACTGCCCATCAAAACCCTAATCTAAAAAAAAAACACCCCAAAAAAAAAAAACTAACACTAACCCCAGGAAATCTACTCACAGTTCCTGAAGTCCGGACATCTATCTTCATCCAGGCGGCGAGAAGTCTTCATCCAGGTGGCGACATCTTGATCCATCGCGGGGGCATTTTCTTTCTTCATCCCGGTGTTGTGGAGCTGTGGAGGAGCAGAGCATCTTTGCCGGCGGCGTGGACATCCAGCATGGAGGATCCTCCTCATATGGTCACCGCCGTACACTGAAGCTTTAATGCAAGGTACCCGTTTAAATATGGGGTACCTTGCATTTCTATTGGCTGACAATTTCAAATCAGCCAACAGGATGAGCGCAACTGAAATCCTATTGGCAGATTTGAGCACGTAAACTCAGCCCTTGGCTTTTGTGTGGTATGGAGCTTAACGCACCATACCGCACAGCACAAGGAGGTTTTTCAGTAACTCGTAATGGCAGCGCTATGGAAAGTGTGATACCGCAATTTTTTTCACATTATTTATCCACCCGGTATAGTGCAAAACTCGTAATCTAGGTGTTTGACTTTAGTGTTCTTTTACATTTTTTACATTCAAATTAAAACTAGTTGTGTGGACTTTTGCTTTAATGTTCACTGTCAAAGACAATTCCCACAGTTATGAAGTTGTAGAGGGACATGTATTTTAAGCAGGACAGTTAATGCTCTTAACCTACCCCATACCCCCCCCCCAAAAAAAAGCAGCATATTTTGAGAACTTTTAACTGCTGTAACTAATTATCCTATAGATCTCCCTGAAGCTGTTTAACCTTAATTGTGACTTTCCCTCACCACTTTAACTGGGTCCTATCCTTACCAATACCTTACTCTTTAATGCACCAAACCTAATTAACCCTATAAATGACCTCCTCCAACCACAATTTACTTCTCTGTTCCTTAAACCTCTTCTTACACCCAAGTTGCAAGACTCAAGGATACACTTCCCACCCATGCATCCACATGATAAAATGTGTCCCCCCTTCAATAGGCCCCACCCATATTGAACCCCAAATCAATACTGACCACATGGAAGACATTTATTCAAGAGACACCTCAGCGACATTGGACTTCTTATGTAAGTGTCTTGCCCAACCCATAACCAACATGCTATCCATATTACCTCATTTCCTGACACACATACCCTACATAACCATTTAGCATAAGGAAGCACCACCCAAAAAAAGAACGAACACCTTTCTTAAAGAACCAAATCCAAGCAATAGAATGCTGCTATCATAGGTCAAATAGACTACTTCAAACAACAGTAGTTTTGGATAGTCTCTAGTTTTAGACACTGCTGTTATGTTACTTTAATATTATTAAGTATAATTTTGTAAAAGCAATCCTGGGTTCCATGAAAGTGCTATATTTCATATATTAATACCCACGGCCGGCCCTATACATTGTGGGGCCCAAAATGAGGCCCTCTGTCTCCCTGTCCACAACCCTGCCCCATCCCCACCCCCAACTCTGCCGCATCCCCACCCCAACCCTGCCCTATCACACCTTTAAGGTAATGAACAACATTTTATTTAAAAAAAAATATATACAAAGCCACAAATCTGGAGCATTATAACATTGTATATATTGCTATATACCATTTGTACTATTGGAACACCAATATTTCTGTATATAATGAAGAATTATGCTGACAATTAGGGACAGTTGAGTTGAACTGCACCTTATTTTTATGTTTTTTTTATGATGATAACAAGGACATTACAGTGACTCAAACCTCAAGTTGCAATTAAAATAGACAGTCATACATACTATGATAGAGAGGACATGATAATTATTTTATCAAAAATATGTAAGGATACAAATAAAGCTTATAGAATTAAAGCATATTAAATTTCTAAGGCCTAGATTTGGAGTTTGGCTGTAGATGGGCTGTTAACGCTCTGCGGGCTTTTTTCTGGCCGCAGCATAAAATTAACTCTGGTATCGAGAGTTCAAAAAAATGCTGCGTTAGGCTCCAAAAAAGGAGCGTAGAGCATTTTTACCGCAAATGCAACTCTCGATACCAGAGTTGCTTACGGACGCGGCCAGCCTCAAAAACGTGTTCGTGCACGATTCTCCCATAGGAAACAATGGGGCTGTTTGAGCTGTAAAAAAACCTAACACCTGCAAAAAAGCAGCGTTCAGCTCCTAACGCAGCCCCATTGTTTCCTATGGGGAAACACTTCCTACGTCTGCACCTAACACTCTAACATGTACCCCGAGTCTAAACACCCCTAACCTTACACTTATTAACCCCTAATCTGCCGCCCCCGCTATCGCTGACCCCTGCATATTTTTTTTAACCCCTAATCTTCCGCTCCGTACACCGCCGCAACCTACGTTATCCCTATGTACCCCTAATCTGCTGCCCCTAACACCGCCGACCCCTATATTATATTTATTAACCCCTAACCTGCCCCCCACAACGTCGCCGCCAGCTACCTACAATAATTAACCCCTAATCTGCCGACCGCAAAGCGCCGCCACCTACGTTATCCTTATGTACCCCTAATCTGCTGCCCCTAACACCGCCGACCCCTATATTATATTTATTAACCCCTAATCTACCCCTCACAACGTCACCTCCACCTGCCTACACTTATTAACCCCTAATCTGCCGAGCGGACCTGAGCGCTACTATAATAAAGTTATTAACCCCTAATCCGCCTCACTAACCCTATCATAAATAGTATTAACCCCTAATCTGCCCTCCCTAACATCGCCGACACCTAACTTCAATTATTAACCCCTAATCTGACGACCGGATACTATAATAAATGGATTAACCCCTAAAGCTAAGTCTAACCCTAACACTAACACCCCCCTAACTTAAATATAATTTAAATCTAACGAAATTAATTAACTCTTATTAAATAAATTATTCCTATTTAAAGCTAAATACTTACCTGTAAAATACATCCTAATATAGCTACAATATAAATTATAATTATATTGTAGCTATTTTAGGATTAATATTTATTTTACAGGCAACTTGGTAATTATTTTAACCAGGTACAATAGCTATTAAATAGTTAAGAACTATTTAATAGTTACCTAGTTAAAATAATAACAAAATTACCTGTAAAATAATTCCTAACCTAAGTTATAATTAAACCTAACACTACCCTATCAATAAATTAATTAAATAAAATACCTACAATTACCTACAATTAACCTAACACTACACTATCAATAAATATATTAAATACAATTTCTACAAATAACTACAATGAAATAAACTAACTAAAGTACAAAAAATAAAAAAGAACTAAGTTACAAAAAATAAAAAAATATTTACAAACATAAGAAAAATATTACAACAATTTTAAACTAATTACACTCTACTCTACTCTAAGCCCCCTAATAAAATAACAAAGACCCCCAAAATAAAAAATGCCCTACCCTATTCTAAATTAATAAATGTAAAAGCTCTTTTACCTTACCAGCCCTGAACAGGGCCCTTTGCGGGGCATGCCCCAAGAAAATCAGCTCTTTTGCCTGTAAAAAAAAACATACAATACCCCCCCCAACATTACAACCCACCACCCACATACCCCTAATCTAACCCAAACCCCCCTTAAATAAACCTAACACTAAGCCCCTGAAGATCTTCCTACCTTGTCTTCACCATCCAGGTATCACCGATCCGTCCTGGCATCCGGTGCTGAAGAGGTCCAGAAGAGGCTCCAAAGTCTTCCTCCTATCCGGCAAGAAGAGGACATCCGGACCGGCAAACATATTCTCCAAGCGGCATCTTCGATCTTCTTCCATCCGGTGCGGAGCGGGTCCATCTTGAATCAGCCGACGCGGATCCATCCTCTTCTTCCGGCGTCTCCCGACGAATGACGGTTCCTTTAAGGGACGTCATCCAAGATGGCGTCCCTCGAATTCCGATTGGCTGATAGGATTCTATCAGCCAATCGGAATTAAGGTAGGAATATTCTGATTGGCTGATGGAATCAGCCAATCAGAATCAAGTTCAATCCTATTGGCTGATCCAATCAGCCAATCAGATTGAGCTCACCATCTCAGCCCCCTCACCGACTCCCTCATACACAGCCCCCTCTCCCTCACACAAAGACCCTCCTCACTCACAGTCCCCCTATCCCTCACACACAGCCACCTCCTCACTCTTTCAGCCACCTGGCTCTTAGGTTTATGGCCTTGTGCTCCTATATTTTGACTGTCAGGTAGTCTTCAAACTGGTCATGTAGTCTTCAAACCATTATCTTTATCCGAAAGCAAAAAGGGGGGGTCCAATGGCACTACTAGGAAATAGGTGAGAACTGCTGCCCTATCAAAGGATACTCAGGTATAATAACCTGAACTCCGGGGTTGGTGCTGTGTATTATAGAGAATACATTTACTAGACTTGAGGGGAGTGGACACTCACCTCAACAAGAATACACACATAGCACTCCTGAGTTCTGTCACATAAATAATATCAAAAGATATAAATAATCACAGTAAACTACTGTCCAATAGTGTAACTATTGTTTGCGAATGAGTCGAGATAGAAGTGAAAAAATGCACATTAAAATGTAACTTTTATTCATACTATGTTAAAATGTACATAAACATATACATAACACACAATTTAAAACTACGGATAGGGGGGATATGGATCTGCGTGTCAACCAGATAAAGAATGATAGTAGTAGTAAATAATACTGGTAGTATAGCAAGCTAAATGTCCAAATCTCATAAGAGAAATTTCATATGGATACTGCTATACATGCTGATAAACAGCTAATACTCCTGAATAAGTAACAATGGATTTCAACAGCTAAAGTGTGACTCAGAAATTTCTGCGCACAAGGTTCGTTGAATAAATATTACTTGACTAATATGTATTACGAAATGTATACAAATATAGTAAGTAATTCAATGAAGCTAGTCACCAGTATATTTGGGAGTTTAGTGTGCAACTGATTTATACATGGTGGGCAAACTAGTACACGTTATATCACCATAAATTAAATTATTGTGTTAATCACATTTAATCTAAAAAATATATAGTGTGGTAATATTTGGTTAAGCGGATATGATATCTGACCGCACAAATTATTAATAGAGTTGCAATAGATACCAGCTGATTAAGAGCAGTCTATACAAGCCCTTTAATGTTTACGACTGATATGTGTACACTGCAACTCAGTGTCTATGATTAACTGTGTAGCTTGGATTGTTACCACCTTTTGTCATTCGTTGCCAGTAAACACTATTTGTGTATATAAAAAAATTACTCTAGCCCACTGAATCGATAGCAGCAACATTAATTAAGTACTAAAAGTTGATGGTTCTAATACCAATAAAGAATCTCACTTTCAATTGAGTACTAGGTCTACTCGTAGTATCTGCAGTGTGCTGCAAAGTCTGAGATAGTTACAACTTGTAATTAGAGCCGGCTCTTTATGCAGCTTCTGCAGCCAGCGTGCTGCATAATATAAGGACCTTTATGTAATTAAAGTAAATTTTGATTGTACTTAGTGGGGGGGAGATTGCTGGCTTACCACTCGTAATATCGGTATAATGGTTTCAATACTAGCTCAGTAAGAGCTGTCAGTATAGATCCTTAGTTATGTTTATTATTCACATTTGTACGCTGTAGCTTTGTGTCTATGATTCACTTTTGTAGCTAAATAGTTACCACCGTTTAAAGTGGTTATAAATAGACCTTATATGTGTGAATTTATTATTTTGTTAAACATATTAGATCAATAACACCATTACTGCGATAATAGAGGTTTGGGGTTTGAATATCGGAAAAGATCACCACTCCACTCGTGAACTAGGTTTGCTCACAGTATTTACAATCAACATGCTGCATAGTATAACATAAAGGTTAACAATTCAAAGAGTACTAAGAATCATAACTCGTAATGTGAACCGGGTTTATTTGTAACATCTGCAGTCAGCGTGCTGCATACTATAGATACCTCTGTATGACTCAATATGAATGAGCGTGCTGCACGCTGAATAACTAAGTAACAAACACACTCAGTTAACTGAAGAAATTGTTATAAATAATATACGGAGTATTAACTGCTGGGACACGCTGGTCGTTCCCCTCTAAACGCTTCCTAAAACACAGGAGCTCACTGGGCCCCTCACCAATTCCCTAACATGTTTCGCCGCTTTTTCGGCTTTTTCAAAGGGTGCGCGTGCGGCACGTGAAACTGGGTTTAAATAATGTTAGTGCCTGAGTATACCACCTCCTGGGTGACGTCATACGGTCCCGTATCTTGGGATTCTCAGGGTCCTAAGCACTATCACATATGTTCTTCCTAAACAGGTACTAGTGTCATACCGATAAATAAGGATTATTATTATTGGCATTAGATAAAAAAGGGGAGAGAAGAAAGACTGAATGTTGATCATACATTCTATTGACATAAAAGATTAATAATTGACTGCGTGATGTGCGAGTTATATCTAAATTAATTTAACAAAATTGTGCTAACATATTGAAGGTCAAAAAATAAAAGTGAAATTAAACACTAAAGTATGTGAGTGTGTTCAAAAGATAATAATAATAAGTGATACTAAGCATAGTGCAATAATACGCTCGTGTATATAGTGAAATGCTATAATAGCATTGTTAAATAAAATAATAGTACTAGGAGGATTTATAATACTAAAAACGTATTATCTTCTATTATTGTGTCAATTGTGAATACTGTTGCATGATAATGGTGAACAGTGTATAAATAATAAATAACTTCCTAATGGCAGTAAGTGATGATGATGATGATAATAGTGATTTGAGTGACTCATATTAAAGAAATAAAAAACATTATATACAAACTTAAATTGTGTTTATACAATTGTGTTGGGAAAAGCACTTATTACTCTGTGCGTATCCATATTAAGTGCAAAACAGTCAACAAGTTGCTGATATAAACAAAGTGAATGTATATATATAAGTATATAAGTATATACAAATCTAGGTCTTATATATCCCCTGTTCTTAAAAACTGGGATTATTAAATTAACACCCTAATTCAATATTGTTTGGATGTCGGGAACACATATAGAAGGAACATAAGGAGTTATTGTTAACCAGGTAGCGATATATAGCACTATATTGTAGAAATTAAAGGAATGCCACAAAGTTATTATTTTCGTTAAGTCCAAACGGTTGGATAGTGTTCAACAAATAAATCCATCTACTTTCTGCCTTCAAAAGGGCCTGTTCAATATTGCCCCCTCGTATGCCAAGATCAATTTTCTGTATCCCCCAGCATTGGAGATCTGATTGCCTAGATTTGTGCATTTTGAGAAAATGTCTGGCAACTGAGGTGATAGTTTTCCCTGCTTTGCTGTCATTGGCTGCTTAATCAGCTTAATCAGCTTAATCAGCTGGTATCTATTGCAACTCTATTAATAATTTGTGCGGTCAGATATCATATCCGCTTAACCAAATATGACCACACTATATATTTTTTAGATTAAATGTGATTAACACAATAATTTAATTTATGGTGATATAACGTGTACTAGTTTGCCCACCATGTATAAATCAGTTGCACACTAAACTCCCAAATATACTGGTGACTAGCTTCATTGAATTACTTACTATATTTGTATACATTTCGTAATACATATTAGTCAAGTAATATTTATTCAACGAACCTTGTGCGCAGAAATTTCTGAGTCACACTTTAGCTGTTGAAATCCATTGTTACTTATTCAGGAGTATTAGCTGTTTATCAGCATGTATAGCAGTATCCATATGAAATTTCTCTTATGAGATTTGGACATTTAGCTTGCTATACTACCAGTATTATTTACTACTACTATCATTCTTTATCTGGTTGACACGCAGATCCATATCCCCCCTATCCGTAGTTTTAAATTGTGTGTTATGTATATGTTTATGTACATTTTAACATAGTATGAATAAAAGTTACATTTTAATGTGCATTTTTTCACTTCTATCTCGACTCATTCGCAAACAATAGTTACACTATTGGACAGTAGTTTACTGTGATTATTTATATCTTTTGATATTATTTATGTGACAGAACTCAGGAGTGCTATGTGTGTATTCTTGTTGAGGTGAGTGTCCACTCCCCTCAAGTCTAGTAAATGCATTATCTTTATCCATCTATTTTATTGTCTAAGAGTAGACCCTTATGCTAATTAAGGTTCCATTAAAATGTAATATCAAACTAGTTTGTCATGTAACCTAAGTATTAAAAGGCTTACGGCTAGATTTAGAGTTCTGCGGCCAAAGGGGTGCGTTAGCTACGCGTGCTTATTTCCCCCTGCACCTTTTAAATACCGCTGGTATTTAGAGTTCACAGAATGGCTGCGTTAGGCTCCAAAAAAGAAGCGTAGAGCATAATTTAATGCCACTGCAACTCTCGATACCAGCGGTGCTTACGGACGCGGCCAGCTTCAAAAACGTGCTCGTGCACGATTCCCCCATAGAAAACAATGGGGCTGTTTGAGCTGAAAAAAAGCAGCGTTCAGCTCCTAACGCAGCCCCATTGTTTGCTATGCGGAAACACTTCCAAAGTCTGCACCTAACACCCTAACATGAACCCCGAGTCTAAACACCCCTAACCTTACACTTATTAACCCCTAATCTGCCGCCCCCGCTATCGCTGACCCCTGCATATTATTATTAACCCCTAATCTGCCGCTCCGTACACCACGGCAAGCTACATTATAGCTATGTACCCCTAATCTGCTGCCCCTAACACCGCCGACCCTTATATTATATTTATTAACCCCTAATCTGCCCCCCTCAACGTCGCCTCCACCTGCCTACACTTATTAACCCCTAATCTGCCGAGCGGACTGCACCGCTACTATAATAAATGTATTAACCCCTAATCCGCCTCACTCCCGCCTCAATAACCCTATAATAAATAGTATTAACCCCTAATCTGCCCTCCCTAACATCGCCGACACCTAACTTCAAGTATTAACCCCTAATCTGCTGATCGGAGCTCACCGCTATTCTAATATATTTTTTAACCCCTAAAGTCTAACCCTAACACTAACACCCCCCTAAGTTAAATATAATTTTTATCTAACGAAATAAATTAACTATTATTAAATAAATTAATCCTATTTAAATCTAAATACTTACCTGTAAAATAAACCCTAATATAGCTACAATATAAATTATAATTATATTGTAGCTATTTTAGGCTTAATATTTATTTTACAGGCAACTTTGTATTTATTTTAACCAGATACAATAGCTATTAAATAGTTAAGAACTATTTAATAGTTACCTAGTTAAAATAATTACAAAATTACCTGTAAAATAAATCCTAACCTAAGTTACAATTAAACCTAACACTACACTATCAATAAATAAATTAAATAAACTACCTACAATTATCTACAATTAAACCTAACACTACACTATCAATTAATTAATTAAATACAATACCTACAAATAAATACAATTAAATAAACTAACTAAAGTACAAAAAATAAAAAAGAACTAAGTTACAAAAAATAAAAAAATATTTACAAACATTAGAAAAATATTACAACAATTTTAAACTAATTACACCTACTCTAAGCCCCCTAATAAAATAACAAAGACCCCCAAAATAAAAAAATGCCCTACCCTATTCTAAAATTAAAATAGAAAAGCTCTTTTACCTTACCAGCCCTGAAAAGGGCCCTTTGTGGGGCATGCCCCAAAGAATTCAGCTCTTTTGCCTGTAAAAAAAACAAACATACAATACCCCCCCAACATTAGAACCCACCACCCACATACCCCTAATCTAACCCAAACCCCCCTTAAATAAACCTAACACTAAGCCCCTGAAGATCTCCCTACCTTGTCTTCACCACACCGGGTCCCGATCTGTCCAGAAGAGCCTCTGATGTCTTGATCCAAGCCCAAGCGGGGGGCTGAAGAGTGACGTCCATCCTCGGGCTGAAGTCTGGATCCAAGCGGCGGCTGAAGAAATCCATCATCGGGCTGAAGTCTTGATCCAAGCGTGAGCTGAAGAAGTCCATAATCGGGATGAAGTCTTCTATGAAGCAGCATCTTCAATCTTCTTTCTTCCGGAGCCATCATCTTCCAGCCGACGCGGAACATCCTCTTCTACCGACGCCTACTCGCCAAATGACGGTTCCTTTAAATGACATCATCCAAGATGGCGTCCGTCGAATTCCGATTGGCTGATAGGATTCTATCAGCCAATCGGAATTAAGGTAGGAAAATTCTGATCGGAACAGCCAATAGAATGCGAGCTCAATCTGATTGGCTGATCGGATCAGCCAATCGGATTGAACTTGAATCTGATTGGCTGATTACATTAGCCAATCAGAACATTCCTACCTTAATTCCGATTGGCTGATAGAATCCTATCAGCCAATCGGAATTCGAGGGACGCCATCTTGGATGACGTCATTTAAAGGAACCGTCATTCGGCGAGTAGGCGTCGCTTGAAGAGGTTGGATCCGCGTCGGCTGGGAAGAAGATGGCTCTGCTCCGCTCCGGAAGAAAGAAGATTGAAGATGCGGCTTGATAGAAGACTTCAGCCCCAAGATGGACTTCCGATTTCAGCCCGATGATGGAGTTCTTCAGCCGCCGCTTGGATCAAGACTTCAGCCCTCTTCTGGACCAATCGCTGAACCCGGTGAGGTGAAGACAAGGTAGGGAGATCTTCAGGGGCTTAGTGTTAGGTTTATTTAAGGGGGGTTTGGGTTAGATTAGGGGTATGTGGGTGGTGGGTTGTAATGTTGGGGGGGTATTGTATGTTTTTTTTTTACAGGCAAAAGAGCTGAATTCTTTGGGGCATGCCCGCAAAGGGCCCTTTTAAGGGCTGGTAAGGTAAAAGAGCTTTGAACTTTTTTAATTTAGAATAGGGTAGGGCATTTTTTTATTTTGGGGGTCTTTGTTATTTTATTAGGGGGCTTAGAGTAGGTGTAATTAGTTTAAAATTGTTGTAATATTTTTCTAATGTTTGTAAATATTTTTTTATTTTTTGTAACTTAGTTCTTTTTTATTTTTTGTACTTTAGTTAGTTTATTTAATTTTATTTATTTGTAGGTATTGTATTTAATTAATTTATTGATAGTGTAGTGTTAGGTTTAATTGTAGATAATTGTAGGTATTTTATTTAATTAATTTATTGATAGTGTAGTGTTAGGTTTAATTGTAGATAATTGTAGGTATTTTATTTAATTTATTTATTTATTGCTAGTGTAGTGTTAGGTTTAATTGTAACTTAGGTTAGGATTTATTTTACAGGTAATTTTGTAATTATTTTAACTAGGTAACTATTAAATAGTTATGAACTATTTAATAGGTATTGTACCTGGTTAAAATAATTACAAAGTTGCCTGTAAAATAAATATTAATCCTAAAATAGCTACAATATAATTATAATTTATATTGTAGCTATATTAGGGTTTATTTTACAGGTAAGTATTTAGTTTTAAATAGGATTAATTTATTTAATAATAGTTAATTTATTTCGTTAGATAAAAATTATATTTAACTTAGGGGGTTGTTAGTGTTAGGGTTAGACTTTAGGGGTTAAAAAATATATTAGAATAGCGGTGAGCTCCGGTCGGCAGATTAGGGGTTAATGTTTGAAGTTAGGTGTCGGCGATGTTAGGGAGGGCAGATTAGGGGTTAATACTATTTATTATAGGGTTATTGAGGCGGGAGTGAGGCGGATTAGGGGTTAATACATTTATTATAGTAGCGGTGCGGTTCGGTCGGCAGATTAGGGGTTAATAAGTGTAGGTAAGGTAGCGGCGACATTGGGGGGGCAGATTACGGGTTAATAAATATTATGTAGGTGTCGGCGATGTTAGGGGCAGCAGATTAGGGGTACATAGGGATAATGTAGCTGGCGGCGGTGTACGGAGCAGCAGATTAGGGGTTAAAAAATTTTAATAGAGTGGCGGCGGTGTGGGGGGCCTCAGTTTAGGGATACATAGGTAGTTTATGGGTGTTAGTGTACTTTAGAGCACAGTAGTTAAGAGCTTTATGAACCGGCGTTAGCCCAGAAAGCTCTTAACTACTGTTTTTTTTCTGCGGCTGGAGTTTTGTCGTTAGATTTCTAACGCTCACTTCAGCCACGACTCTAAATACCAACGTTAGAAAGATCCCATTGAAAAGATACGATACGCAAATGGCGTAGGGGGATCTGGGGTATGGAAAAGTCGCGGCTGCAAAGTGAGCGTTAGACCCTTTCCTGACTGACTCCAAATACCAGACGGCTAGATTTAGAGTTCTGCGGCCAAAGGGGTGCGTTAGCTACGCGTGCTTTTTTCCCCCCGCATTTTTTAAATACCGCTGGTATTTAGAGTTCACAGAATGGCTGCGTTAGGCTCCAAAAAAGGGAGCGTAGAGCATATTTAACGCCACTGCAACTCTCGATACCAGCGGTGCTTACGGACGCGGCCAGCTTCAAAAACATGCTCGTGCACGATTCCCCCATAGAAAACAATGGGGCTGTTTGAGCTGAAAAAAAACTTAACACCTGCAAAAAAGCAGCGTTCAGCTCCTAACGCAGCCCCATTGTTTTCTATGGGGAAACACTTCCTAAGTCTGCACCTAACACTCTAACATGTACCCCGAGTCTAAACACCCCTAACATTACACTTATTAACCCCTAATCTGCCTACCCCGCTATCGCTGACACCTGCATATTATTATTAACCCCTAATCTACCGCTCCGTATACTGCCGCTACCTACATTATACCTATGTACCCCTAATCTGCTGCCCCTAACACCGCCGACCCCTATATTATATTTATTAACCCCTAATCTGCCCCCCACAACGTCGCCTCCACCTACCTACAATAATTAACCCCTAATCTGCCGACCGAACCGCACCGCTACTATAATAAATGTACTAACCCCTAATCCGCCTCACTCCCGCCTCAATAACCCTATAATAAATAGTATTAACTCCTAATCTGCCCTCCCTAACATCGCCGACACCTAACCTCAAACATTAACCCCTAATCTGCCGACCGGATCGCACCGCTACTATAATAAATGTATTAAACCCTAATGCTAATTCTAACCCTAACACTAACACCCCCCTAACTTAAATATAATTTAAATCTAACTAAATAAATTAACTCTTATTAAATAAATTATTCCTATTTAAAGCTTAATACTTACCTGTAAAATAAACCCTAATATAGCTACAATATAAATTATAATTATATTGTAGCTATTTTAGGATTTATATTTATTTTACAGTTAACTTTGTAATTATTTTAACCAGGTACAATAGCTATTAAATAGTTAATAACTATTTAATAGTTACCTAGTTAAAATAATTACAAAATTACCTGTAAAATAAATCCTAACCTAAGTTACAATTAAACCTAACACTACACTATCAATAAATAAATTAAATTAAATACCTACAATTACCTACAATTAAACCTAACACTACACTATCAATAAATTAATTAAATACAATACCTACAAATAAATACATTTAAATAAACTAACTAAAGTACAAAAAATAAAAAAGAACTAAGTTACAAAAAATTAAAAAAATATTTACAAACATTAGAAAAATATTACAACAATTTTAAACTAATTACACCTACTCTAAGCCCCCTAATAAAATAACAAAGCCCCCCAAAATAAAAAAATGCCCTACCCTATTCTAAATTAAAAAAGTTCAAAGCTCTTTTACCTTACCAGCCCTTAAAAGGGCCCTTTGTGGGGCATGCCCCAAAGAATTCAGCTCTTTTGCCTGTAAAAGAAAAATACAACCCCCCCAACATTAAAACCCACCACCCACATGCCCCTAATCTAACCCAAACCCCCCTTAAATAAACCTAACACTACCCCCCTGAAGATCATCCTACCTTGTCTTCACCACACCGGGTATCACACCGATCCGTCCTGGCTCCGAAGTCTTCTTCCAAGCCCAAGCAGGGGCTGGCGATCCATAATCCGGCTGAAGTCTTCTATCAAGCGTTGGCTGAAGAGGTCCAGAAGAGGCTCCAAAGTCTTCATCCTATCCGGGAAGAAGAGGCGATCCGGACCTGCAACCATCTTGATCCAAGCGGCATCTTCTATCTTCATCCGATGACAAACGGCTCCATCCTGAAGACCTCCACCGCGGATCTATCCTCTTCTTCCGACGTCCAACTGAAGAATGAAGGTTCCTTTAAGGGACGTCATCCAAGATGGCGTCCCTCGAATTCCGATTGGCTGATAGGATTCTATCAGCCAATCGGAATTAAGGTAGGAAAATTCTGATTGGCTGATGGAATCAGCCAATCAGATTCAAGTTCAATCCGATTGGCTGATTGGATCAGCCAATCAGATTGAGCTCGCATTCTATTGGCTGTTCCGATCAGCCAATAGAATGCGAGCTCAATCTGATTGGCTGATCCAATCAGCCAATCGGATTGAACTTGAATCTGATTGGCTGATTCCATCAGCCAATCAGAA
The DNA here is from genome assembly GCF_027579735.1 of Bombina bombina. Lineage (NCBI taxonomy): Eukaryota > Metazoa > Chordata > Amphibia > Anura > Bombinatoridae > Bombina > Bombina bombina. Next base: position 600,519,286 of record NC_069504.1, read on the forward strand.
TTTTCCTACCTTAATTCCGATTGGCTGATAGAATCCTATCAGCCAATCGGAATTCGAGGGACGCCATCTTGGATGACGTCCCTTAAAGGAACCTTCATTCTTCAGTTGGACGTCGGAAGAAGAGGATAGATCCGCGGTGGAGGTCTTCAGGATGGAGCCGTTCGTCATCGGATGAAGATAGAAGATGCCGCTTGGATCAAGATGGTTGCCGGTCCGGATCGCCTCTTCTTCTCGTATAGGATGAAGACTTAGGAGCCTCTTCTGGACCTCTTCAGCCGACGCTTGATAGAAGACTACAGCCGGATTATGGATCCCCAGCCCCTGCTTGGGCTTGGATGAAGACTTCGGAGCCAGGACGGATCGGTGTGATACCCGGTGTGGTGAAGACAAGGTAGGATGATCTTCAGGGGGGTAGTGTTAGGTTTATTTAAGGGGGGTTTGGGTTAGATTAGGGGTATGTGGGTGGTGGGTTTTAATGTTGGGGGGGGTTGTATTTTTCTTTTACTGGCAAAAGAGCTGAATTCTTTGGGGCATGCCCCACAAAGGGCCCTTTTAAGGGCTGGTAAGGTAAAAGAGCTTTGAACTTTTTTAATTTAGAATAGGGTAGGGCATTATTTTATTTTGGGGGGCTTTGTTATTTTATTAGGGGGCTTAGAGTAGGTGTAATTAGTTTAAAATTGTTGTAATATTTTTCTAATGTTTGTAAATATTTTTTTATTTTTTGTAACTTAGTTCTTTTTTATTTTTTGTACTTTAGTTAGTTTATTTAAATGTATTTATTTGTAGGTATTGTATTTAATTAATTTATTGATAGTGTAGTGTTAGGTTTAATTGTAGGTAATTGTAGGTATTTTATTTAATTTATTTATTGATAGTGTAGTGTTAGGTTTAATTGTAACTTAGGTTAGGATTTATTTTACAGGTAATTTTGTAATTATTTTAACTAGGTAACTATTAAATAGTTATTAACTATTTAATAGCTATTGTACCTGGTTAAAATAATTACAAAGTTGCCTGTAAAATAAATATTAATCCTAAAATAGCAGCAATATAATTATACTTTATATTGTAGCTATATTAGGGTTTATTTTACAGGCAAGTATTTAGCTTTAAATAGGATTAATTTATTTAATAATAGTTAATTTATTTCGTTAGATTTAAATTATATTTAAGTTAGGGGGGTGTTAGGGTTAGGGTTAGAATTAGCTTTAGGGGTTAAAAAATTTATTAGAATAGTGGCGAGCTCCGGTCGGCAGATTAGGGGTTAATGCTTGAAGTTAGGTGTCGGCGATGTTAGGGAGGGCAGATTAGTGGTTAATACTATTTATTATAGGGTTATTGAGGCGGGAGTGAGGCGGATTAGGGGTTAATAAATTTATTATAGTAGCGGTGAGGTCCGCTCGGCAGATTAGGGGTTAATAAGTGTAGGTAGGTGGCGGCGATGTTGGGGGGGGCAGATTAGGGGTTAATAAATATAATATAGGTGTCGGCGGTATTAGGGGCAGCAGATTAGGGGTACATAGGGGTAACTTAGCTGGCGGCGGTGTACGGAGCGGCAGATTAGGGGTTAAAAAATTTAATAGAGTGGCGGCGATGTGGGGGGACCTCGGTTTAGGGGTATATAGGTAGTTTATGGGTGTTAGTGTACTTTAGAGCACAGTAGTTAAGAGCTTTATGAACCGGCGTTAGCCCAGAAAGTTCTTAACTACTGACTTTTTTTTGCGGCTGGAGTCTTGTCGTTAGATTTCTAACGCTCACTTCAGCCACGACTCTAAATACCGGCGTTAGAAAGATCCCATTGAAAAGATAGGATACGCAATTGACGTAAGGGGATCTGCGGTATGGAAAAGTTGCGGCTGCAAAGTGAGAGTTAGACCCTTTCCTGACTGACTCCAAATACCAGAGGGCGGTAAAAACCAGCGTTAGGAGCCTCTGTATATGCTTTATTTGTATTCTTACATCTTTTTGATAAAATAATCACTCTCTCAGCCTCCCACACACACACTTTTGACTCTTTCAGCCCCCTCTCCCTCACACACAGCCCCCTTCTTACTCTCTCAGCTCCCTCTTCCTCAGACACAGCCCCCTTCTGACTCTCTCAGCCCCCTCTCCCTCACACATATCCCCTCCTCACTATCTCAGCCCCCTCTCCGACTCCTTCATACATAGCCCCCTCTCCCTCACACAAAGACCCTCCTCACTCACAGTCCCCCTCTCTCACACACACAGCCCCCTCCTAACTCTTACAGCCATCCTCTCCCTCACACACAGCCCCCTCCTCACTCTTTCAGCCCCCTCTCCCTCACACACAGCCCCTCTTGACTCTTTCAGTCAATTATATAAGCCCTTAAATAACTCCCTGCTGCATGCCACATGAAAGAGCTCTAGTAGGTCACTTATGCATGCCAGACTAAGGGGCCAACTGAAAGTTGGTAGCAGGTTATCCCAAAGACATTATTCATCTGATGGTGAGTGGCTCTCCCTTTGCCAATGGCAGGACTGGCACACTTGGGTAAGGCTTTACATGGCAGTGAGGTGTAAGTCTAGTGGACAACTGGTGTACGAGTTTCTCAATAGGCAACAACAGTTTCATTTAGATATTGCACTATAGGCTAAAAATCTGTATCACGACTCACAATATAGTTCAGTGCTGCCCCTGTCATCTTTCTGTGAAAAGCAAAAACAGGTAAACCTCAGCCTCCCCTGCCAACCAGGTTTCAAAAATGGCAGCATTAACAAAAAAGAAATAAAATAATGTTGCAGCAACAGTTTGCACCAGCACGGGGCCTCCCTAACTGTGGGGCTCTAGGTGGCTTCCATCGCTCACCTTGCCCTTAGGCCGGCCCTGTGCATACCATTTTTTAAGTAGACAGCATTTTTTACCATATTTTCCCATCCTAGAATACACTCTGGAAATGCCTAGGGGCATTGTCCTTACTAGCTGTGACTTCCCCTTAACATTTCCCCCCTTATCATCCTGCAAAGTGAGACATAGTTATCTAAATTAGTTCTATTTAACACCTTTATATCTCTTATCTGATGGTAAAAAATGTAATTATGTATAATTAACCTGTAGCATACACTGGATGTCCTACTGCAAATTCAGCTTTATATGGAATGACAACAGAGAAAAGTAAATACAAATCTAGTGCGTATTGAGTTTTAATTTTAGGCAAATTAGGCAGCTGCCTTTATGTAATTTTACCTTTCATGATAGGCTGTTCAAGGGATGCAATGATTATATGCAATAAATTTGCCATAGAGAATTAAAAGGAATATTAATCACCAACGCCTAGATTTAGAGTTCTGCGTTAGCCGTCAAAACCAGCGTTAAGGGGTCCTAACGCTGCTTTTTACCGCCCGCTGGTATTTAGAGTCAGTCAGGAAAGTGTCTAACGCTCACTTTCCAGCCGCGACTTTTCCATTCCGCAGATCCCCTTACGTCAATTGCGTATCCTATCTTTTCAATGGGATCTTCCTAACGCCTGTATTTAGAGTCTTGGCTGAAGTGAGCAGTAGACCCTCTACCGACAAAACTCCAGCCACAGAAAGAAGTCAGGAGTTAAGAGCTTTATGGGCTAACTCCGGTTTATAAATCTCTTAACTACTGTGCTCTAAAGTACACTAACACCCATAAACTACCTATGTACCCCTAAACCGAGGTCCCCCCACATCGCCGCCACTCTAATAAAATTTTTTAACCCCTAATCTGCCGACCGGACACAGCCGCCACCTACATTATCCCTATGTATCCCTAATCTGATGCCCCTAACATCGCCGACACCTACATAATATTTATTAACCCCTAATCTGCCCCCCCCAACGTCGCCACTACCTTACCTACACATGTTAACCCCTAATCTGCCGACCAGACCTCGCCGCCACTATAATAAATGTATTAACCCCTAAACCGCCTCACTCCCGCCTCGCAAACCCTATAATAAATAGTATTAACCCCTAATCTGCCCTCCCTAACATCGCTGCCACCTAACTTCAAGTATTAACCCCTAATCTGCCGACCAGACCTCGCCGCTACTCTAATAAATGTATTAACCCCTAAAGCTAAGTCTAACCCTAACACCCCCCTAAGTTAAATATAATTTAAATCTAATGAAATAAATTTTTTCATATTAAATAAATTAATCCTATTTAAAGCTAAATACTTACCTGTAAAATAAACCCTAATATAGCTACAATATAACGAATAATTATATTGTAGCTATTTTAGCATTTATATTTATTTTACAGGCAACTTTTTATTTATTTTAACTAGGTACAATAGCTATTAAATAGTTATTTACTATTTAATAGCTACCTAGTTAAAATATTTACAAAATTACCTGTAAAATAAATCCTAACCTAAGTTACAATTAAACCTAACACTACACTATCAATAAATAAACTAAACTACCTATAATTACCTACAATTAAATCAACTAAACTAAATGACAAAAACCCCCACTAAATTACAAAAAATAAAAAAAGATTACAAGAATTTTAAACTAATTACACCTACTCTAAGCCCCCTAAAAAAATAACAAAGCCCCCCAAAATAAAAAAATGCCCTATCCTATTCTAAAATAAAAAGTTAACAGCTCTATTACCTTACCAGCCCTTAAAAGGGCTTTTTGCGGGGCATGCCCCGAAGAAATCAGCTCTTTTGCCTGTAAAAAAAACATACAATACCCCCCAACATTACAACCCACCACCCACATACCCCTAATCTAACCCACCCAAACCCCCCTTAAATAAACCTAACACTAAGCCCCTGAAGATCTCCCTACCTTGTATTCATCTAGCTGGGTATCACCGATCCGTCCAGAAGAGGGTCCGAAGTCTTCATCCTATCCGGCAAGAAGAGGTCCTCCAGAGGGTCCGAAGTCTTCATCCTATCCGGCAAGAAGAGGTCCTCCAGAGGGTCTGAAGTCTTCATCTTATCCGGCAAGAAGAGGTCCTCCAGAGGGTCCAAAGTCTTCATCCAGGCGGCATCTTCTATCTTCTTCCATCCGGAGCGGGTCCATCTTGAAGCATCCGACGCAGAGCCATCCTTCCTCACCGACGGACTAACGACGAATGAAGGTTCCTTTAAATGACTTCATCCAAGATGGCGTCCCTCGAATTCCAATTGGCTGATAGGATTCTATCAGCCAATCGTTATTAAGGTAGGAAAAATCTGATTGGCTGATTGAATCAGCCAATCAGATTGAAGTTCAATCCGATTGGCTGATTGGATCAGCCAATCAGATTGAGCTTGCATTCTATTGACTGATCGGAACAGCCAAAAGAATGCGAGCTCAATCTGATTGGCTGATTCAATCAGCCAATCAGATTTTTCCTACCTTAATTCCGATTGGCTGATAGAATCCTATCAGCCAATTGGAATTCGAGGGACGCCATCTTGGATTATGTCATTTAAAGGAACCTTCATTCGTCGTTAGTCCATCGGTGAGGAAGGATGGCTCCGCGTCGGCTGCTTCAAGATAGACCCGCTCCGCTCCTGTTGGAAGAAGATAGAAGATGCCGTCTGGATGAAGACTTTGGACCCTCTGGAGGACCTCTTCTTGCCGGATAGGATGAAGACTTCGGACCCTCTGCAGGACCTCTTCTTGCCGGATAGGATGAAGACTTCGGACCCTCTTCTGGACGGATCGGTGATACCCAGCTGGGTGAATACAAGGTAGGGAGATCTTCAGGGGCTTAGTGTTAGGTTTTTTTAAGGGGGGTTTGGGTGGGTTAGATTAGGGGTATGTGGGTGGTGGGTTGTAATGTTGGGGGGGTATTGTATGTTTTTTTTTTACAGGCAAAAGAGCTGATTTCTTTGGGGCATACCCCGCAAAAAGCCCTTTTAAGGGCTGGTAAGGTAATAGAGCTGTTAACTTTTTATTTTAGAATAGGGTAGGGCATTTTTTTCATTTTGGGGGGCTTTGTTATTTTTTTAGGGGGCTTAGAGTAGGTGTAATTAGTTTAAAATTCTTGTAATCTTTTTTTATTTTTTGTAATTTAGTGTTTGTTTGTTTTTGTAATTTAGTTTAGTTGATTTAATTGTAGGTAATTGTAGTTAATTTATTTAATTTATTTATTGATAGTGTAGTGTTAGGTTTAATTGTAACTTAGGTTAGGATTTATTTTACAGGTAATTTTGTAATTATTTTAACTAGGTAGCTATTAAATAGTAAATAACTATTTAATAGCTATTGTACCTAGTTAAAGTAAATACAAAGTTGCCTGTAAAATAAATATAAATGCTAAAATAGCTACAATATAATTATTCGTTATATTGTAGCTATATTACGGTTTATTTTACAGGTAAGTATTTAGCTTTAAATAGGAATAATTTATTTAATAAGAGTTAATTAATTTTGTTAGATGTAAATTATATTTAACTTAGGGGGGTGTTAGTGTTAGGGTTAGACTTAGCTTTAGGGGTTAATACATTTATTAGAATAGCGGTGAGCTCCGGTCGGCAGATTAGGGGTTAATAATTGAAGTTAGGTGTCGGCGATGTTAGGGAGGGCAGATTAGGGGTTAATACTATTTATTATAGGGTTTGCGAGGCGGGAGTGAGGCGGTTTAGGGGTTAATACATTTATTAGAGTGGCGGCGAGGTCCGGTCGGCATATTAGGGGTTAATAAGTGTAGGTAACGTAGCAGCGACATTGGGGGGGGGCAGATTAGGGGTTAATAAATATAATATAGGTGTTGGCGACGTTGGGGGCAACAGATTAGGGGTTCATAGGGATAACGTAGGTTGCAGCGGTGTCCGGAGCGGCAGATTAGGGGTTAATAATATAATGTAGGTGTCAGCGATAGCAGGGCGGCAGATTAGGGGTTAATAAGTGTAAGGTTAGGGGTGTTTAGACTCTTGGTACATGTTAGGGTGTTAGGTGCAGACTTAGGAAGTGTTTCCCCATAGGAAACAATGGGGCTGCGTTAGGAGCTGAACGCTGCTTTTTTGCAGGTGTTAGGTTTTTTTTCAGCTCAAACTGCCCCATTGTTTCCTATGGGAAAATCGTGCACGAGCACGTTTTTCAAGCTGGCCGCTACCGTAAGCAACGCTGGTATTTAGAGTTGAAGTGGCGGTAAATTATGCTCTACGCTCCCTTTTTGGAGCCTAACGCAGCCCTTCAGACAACTCTAAATACCAGCGTTATTTAAAAGGTGCGGGGGGAAAAAAACACGTGTAGCTAACGCACCCCTTTGGCCGCAAAACTCTAAATCTAGCCGCAAATAAATGATAGCTAGAATGATGTATCTTCCTTAAAAGGACAGTTTACACTAAAATTGTTATTGTTTACAAAGATAGATAATGTATTTACTACCCATTCCCCAACTTTGCACAACTAACATATATTATATATTGTATGTTGTTATATACTTTATAATATTTAAACCTTTAAATTTCTGCCTGTTTCTAAGCCGCTATAGCCAGCCTCTCATCACATGCTTTTTTATTTGCTTTCCACAACAGGAGACTGCTAGTTCATGTGGGCCATATAGATAACATTGTACTGACGCCTGGGGAGTTATTTAAGATTTAGCACAACACAGTACTAAATGCAAGTCAATAGATAATAAGTAAAAAGTCATGTGATCAGGGGGCTGTCAGAAGAGGCTTAGATACAAGGTACTCACAGAGGTAAAAAAAAGTGTATTAATATAGCAGTGCTGGTTATGCAAAACTGTGGAATGGGTAATAAAGGGATTATCTATCTTTTAAAACAATAAAAGAAATTGTAGACAAGTTGTTTAAATAATGAAGAAAAATATGTAAAGTTGTATTCTTTATTTAGTATTGGACACACCATGTTGTAACCTAGGTTTAAAAGCTTGTCCTCCTATCATTAACCCTCTGCTTGAAGCCAGTTAGGGACAGTTATAAATAACAACTAGAGTAATGATCCCACAGTATTTATTGTTTCTTTACAGTGCACTGCAGTATTTTGCCACTTAAAGTGAAGGTAAAGTTTTTACCTTTGTAACACATCAATGCATTTGCAAATATTAACATAAGATAATCGCTAAGTTTTTGTTTCTAATACTTTTCTATTTTTCAAATTATATATATATAAAAATCCCTACCGTTTGTATTCTTACTCCTCCCAACCCCTATTTCCTGCTTTTGTGTTCTGTGACGTATAGAGCGGTCCTACCCGCTCTCTACGTCTTTTAAAAGTGTGTTCACAATGCGCCCGTTGAACATGCGCAGAAGAAAGGGACATCGCCAATTAGCGCATGCGTACTTCAAAGGCTAATCGGCGAATCCATTTAAAACTCTCCAATACCTAAATAATACCAATATGCATGTGTAAAACGGGAGCGAGTCTGGATTAATATCTTCAGAAAAAAAGAAAACCGCATGCGCATATGTGCAAGGAGGCGGATGACGTGGGGTGACGGCCGCCTAATGGCCAGATTTTGAATTGGTTTACTGAAAAACGTGATCCAGACAGAAAAAAAATAAAAAAAATACGGGTTGATTTTTTGAAACTTCAGAAATTGATTTATAACGCTGATAACTTGATTTACACGCAAATTTAAAAAAATTGATCTATCTCAATAACACTCCATTCCTTTATTATGCCAAGTTGTACTTATTCCAGTGACATATATTAGATATTTAGAGAAATGTACTACAAGAAGTAATGTATTAACAGTTTCTGTTAAACATTCAACATGTACAGTATTTGTGTTTATTGTCAGACACACCTAAGAGCAAACTTCACTAATGGAATTCACATTCACACACTAAACAGGTAGACAATGTTACAACCATAATCTTTACAAAATGTGTTTATATATATATACACGTAGCCCTCAGTTTACGCCGGGGTTAGGTTCCAGAAGGAATGGTTGTAAATCGAAACAGTTGTAAATTGAAACCCAGTTTATAATGTAAGTCAATGGGAAGTGAGGGAGTTAGGTTCCAGGCCCCTCTCAAAATTGTCATAAGTAACACCTAATACATTATTTTTAAAGCTTTGAAATGAAGACTTTAAATGCTAAACAGCATTATAAACTTAATAAAATAATCACATAACACAGAATATATAATTAAACTAAGTTAAATGAACAAAAACATTTGCTAAACAAACCAAATAAAATAATCACACAACACAGACTTCACTTGCATTTTTCTGCAAACAGTTCTTTCTATGCATTCCAATCTGGACTGACTTATATACAGTAAGATCTAGTTCCTTTGAAATCTGCTCTATAGCTCAGGTCTGGTTAACCCCTTAATGACAACTGACGTACCAGGTACGTCCTGCAAAAACTAGCAGTTAGTGACAATGGACGTACCTGGTACGTCAGTTGTTTAAGAGAGTGCTGGAAGCGATCGCAATTGCTTCCAGCAGCTCTCAGGGTATTGCAGTGATGCCTCGATATGGAGGCATCCTGCAATACCTTTTAACAAGCCTCCGATGCAGAGAGAGCCACTCTGTGGCCCTCTCTGCACCGGTATCAATGGTGCAGTGTTCCGGGGGGAAGGGAAGCAAAGAGGCGGCAGCGTGCGGGCGTGCGCGTGCACGTGGGGCGCGCGCGCGCGCATATTGGCCACTGACACCAATGAAAAAAAAACAAGTTCAAAACAAAAAAAAAAAAATATATATATATAAAAGGATCTGGGGGGGGTTGGGGGTATTGAGGGGGGGCTGCTACACTACAGAAAAGTTTATAAATATTTTTGGGGGCAAAATTTATAAATATTTTTGGGGGCAAATTGGGTACTGGCAGACAGCTGCCAGTACCCAAGATGGCGGCAATTAAGTAGCAGGGAGGGTTATAGAGCTGTTTGGTGGGGGATCAGGGAGGTTGGGGGCTAAGGCAGGGCTCCATTACAGCAGAATACATTTTTTTAAAAAATAAAATAAAAAAACTCCTTTTATTTAGTACTGGCAGACTTTCTGCCAGTACTTAAGATGGCGGGGACAATTGTGGGGTGGGGGAGGGAAGAGAGCTGTTTGGGAGGGATCAGGGGGTGGGATGTGTCAGGTGGGAGGCTGATCTCTACACTAAAGCTAAAATTAACCCTGCCAGCGCCCTACAAGCTACCTAATTAACTCCTTCACTGCTGGGCATAATTCACGTGTTGTGCGCAGCAGCATTTAGCGGCCTTCTAATTAACAAAAAGCAACGCCAAAGCCATATATGTCTGCTATTTCTGAACAAAGGGGATCCCAGAGAAGCTTTTACAACCATTTGTGCCATAATTGCACAAACTGTTTGTAAATAATTTCAGTGAGAAACCTAAAATTGTGAAAAATGTAAAGGTTTTTTTTATTTGCTCGCATTTGGCGGTGAAATGGTGGCATGAAATATACCAAAATTGGCCTAGATCAATACTTGGAGTTGTCTACTACACTAAACTAAAGCTAAAATTAACCCTACAAGCTCCCTACATGCTCCCTAATTAACCCCTTCACTGCTGGGCATAAAACACGTGTGGTGCGCAGCGGCATTTAGCGGCCTTCTAATTACCAAAAAGCAACCCCAAAGCTATATAAGTCTGCTATTTCTGAACAAAGGCGATCCCAGAGAAGCATTTACAACCATTTGTGCCATAATTGCAGAAGCTGTTTGTAAATAATTTCAGTGGGAAACCTAAAGTTTGTGACAAAATGTGTGAAAAAGTGAACATTTTTTTTAATTTGATCGCATTTGGCGGTGAAACGGTGGCATGAAATATACCAAAATGGGCCTAGATCAATACTTTGGGATGTCTTCTAAAAAAAAATATATACATGTCAATGGATATTCAGGTATTCCTTACAGATATCAGTGTTCCAATGTAACTAGCGCTAATTTTGAAAAAAAAAAGTGGTTTGGAAATAGCGAAGTGCTACTTGTATTTATGGCCCTATAACTTACAAAAAAAGCAAAGAACATGTAAACATTGGGTATTTCTAAACTCAGGACAAAATTTAGAAACTATTTAGCATGGGTGTTTTTTAGTGGTTGTAGATGTGTAACAGATTTTGGGGGTCAAAGTTAGAAAAAGTGTGTTTTTTCAATTTTTTCCTCATATTTTATAAAAAATGTTATAGTAAATTATAAGATATAATGAAAATAATGGTATCTTTAGAAAGTCCATTTAATGGCGAGAAAAACAGTATATAATATGTGTGGGTACAGTAAATGAGTAAGAGGAAAATTACAGCTGAACACAAACACCACAGAAATGTAAAAATAGCCATTGTCATTAAGGGTAAGAAAATTGAAAAATGGTCCGGTCATTAAGGGGTTAAACTGATTAATTTCAGCTTGCTTGGCTTTGCTGCAACACAAGCGGACAGCTCCACCTACTGGCTATTTTCATCAATGCACTGCTTCTCAATGCTTTTCAATAGCAGTCACATGACTGGAAAAAAAGGTTGTTATTCTGAAACGGTGTAAATTGAACCGTTGTAAACCGAGGGCTACCTGTATATATATATATATATATATATATATATATATATATATATATATATATATATATATATATATATATATATACAGGGAGTGCAGAATTATTAGGCAAATGAGTATTTTGACCACATCATCCTCTTTATGCATGTTGTCTTACTCCAAGCTGTATAGGCTCGAAAGCCTACTACCAATTAAGCATATTAGGTGATGTGCATCTTTGTAATGAGAAGGGGTGTGGTCTAATGACATCAACACCCTATATCAGGTGTGCATAATTATTAGGCAACTTCCTTTCCTTTGGCAAAATGGGTCAAAAGAAGGACTTGACAGGCTCAGAAAAGTAAAAAATAGTGAGATATCTTGCAGAGGGATGCAGCACTCTTAAAATTGCAAAGCTTCTGAAGCGTGATCATCGAACAATCAAGCGTTTCATTCAAAATAGTCAACAGGGTCGCAAGAAGCGTGTGGAAAAACCAAGGCGCAAAATAACTGCCCATGAACTGAGAAAAGTCAAGCGTGCAGCTGCCAAGATGCCACTTGCCACCAGTTTGGCCATATTTCAGAGCTGCAACATCACTGGAGTGCCCAAAAGCACAAGGTGTGCAATACTCAGAGACATGGCCAAGGTAAGAAAGGCTGAAAGACGACCACCACTGAACAAGACACACAAGCTGAAACGTCAAGACTGGGCCAAGAAATATCTCAAGACTGATTTTTCTAAGGTTTTATGGACTGATGAAATGAGAGTGAGTCTTAATGGGCCAGATGGATGGGCCCGTGGCTGGATTGGTAAAGGGCAGAGAGCTCCAGTCCGACTCAGACGCCAGCAAGGTGGAGGTGGAGTACTGGTTTGGGCTGGTATCATCAAAGATGAGCTTGTGGGGCCTTTTCAGGGTTGAGGATGGAGTCAAGCTCAACTCCCAGTCCTACTGCCAGTTTCTGGAAGACACCTTCTTCAAGCAGTGGTACAGGAAGAAGTCTGCATCCTTCAAGAAAAACATGATTTTCATGCAGGACAATGCTCCATCACACGCGTCCAAGTACTCCACAGCGTGGCTGGCAAGAAAGGGTATAAAAGAAGAAAATCTAATGACATGGCCTCCTTGTTCACCTGATCTGAACCCCATTGAGAACCTGTGGTCCATCATCAAATGTGAGATTTACAAGGAGGGAAAACAGTACACCTCTCTGAACAGTGTCTGGGAGGCTGTGGTTGCTGCTGCACGCAATGTTGATGGTGAACAGATCAAAACACTGACAGAATTCATGGATGGCAGGCTTTTGAGTGTCCTTGCAAAGAAAGGTGGCTATATTGGTCACTGATTTGTTTTGTTTTTGAATGTCAGAAATGTATATTTGTGAATGTTGAGATGTTATATTGGTTTCACTAGTAAAAATAAATAATTGAAATGGGTATATATTTGTTTTTTTTTAAGTTGCCTAATAATTATGCACAGTAATAGTCACCTGCACACACAGATATCCCCCTAAAATAGCTATAACTAAAAACAAACTAAAAACTACTTCCAAAACTATTCAGCTTTGATATTAATGAGTTTTTTGGGTTCATTGAGAACATGGTTGTTGTTCAATAATAAAATTAATCCTCAAAAATACAACTTGCCTAATAATTCTGCACTCCCTGTATATATATATATATATATATATATATATATATATATATATATATATATATATATATATATTTGTATACCAGCTGCAGAGTTTTAATTACATCAGATTTATTTATTGTATATGAAAATAGCTGTTTTTAGTCATTAAAATACAACACATTTACGCCTAGATTACGAGTCTTGCGTTAGGGTTAAAAAGCAGCGTTGAGAGGTCCAAACGCTGCTTTTTAACGCCCGCTGGTATTACGAGTCTGGCAGGTACAGGTGTACCGCTCAATTTTTTTCCGCGACTCGAGCATACCGCAAATCCCCTTACGTCAATTGCGTATCCTATCTTTTCAATGGGATTTTCCTAACGCCGGTATTACAAGTTTTGGAAAAAGTGAGCGGTACACCCTCTCCTGTCAAGACTCCTACCGCATTTAAAAGTCAGTAGTTAAGAGTTTTATGGGCTAACGCCATAACATAAAACTCTTAACTAAAGTGCTAAAAAGTACACTAACACCCATAAACTACCTATTAACCCCTAAACCGAGTCCCCCCCCCCACATCGCAAACACTTAAATACATTTTTTAACCCCTAATCTGCCGACCGGACATCGCCGCCACTGTAATAAATATATTAACCCCTAAACCGCCGCACTCCCGCCTCGCAAACACTAGTTAAATTTTATTAACCCTTAATCTGCCGTCCCTAACATCGCCAACACCTACCTACATTTATTAACCCCTAATCTGCCACCCCCAACGTCGCCGCTACTATATTAAATGTATTAACCCCTAAACCTAAGTCTAACCCTAACAGCCCCCTAACTTAAATATAATTTAAAATAATCTAAATAAAATTACTACAATGAACTAAATTATTTCTATTTAAAACTAAATACTTACCTATAAAATAAACCCTAAAATAGATACAATATAACTAATACTTACATTTTATCTAGCTTAGGGTTTATTTTTATTTTACAGGTAACTTTGTATTTATTTTAACTAGGTAGAATAGTTATTAAATAGTTATTAACTATTTAATAGCTACCTAGTTAAAATAAAGACAAATTTACCTGTAAAATAAACCCTAACCTAAGTTACAATTACACCTAACACCCACTAAATTACAGAAAATAATAAAATAATTACATTTTTTTAAAACTAATTACACCTAATCTAATCCCCCTAATAAAATAAAAAAGCCCCCCAAAATAATTAAAAGCCCTACCCTATACTAAATTACAAATAGTTCTTAAAAGGGCTTTTTGCCAGGCATTGCCCCAAAGTAATCATCTCTTTTATCTGTAAAAAAAAAAAAAATACAATACCCCCCCATTAAAACCCACCATCCACACACCCAACCCTACTCTAAAACCCACCCAATCCCCCCTTAATAAAACCTAACACTAAACCCTTGAAGATCACCCTACCTTGAGATGTCTTCACCCAACCGAGCAGAAGTGGTCCTCCAGACGGGCAGAAGTCTTCATCCAGGCGGCATTTTCGATCTTCAGCCATCCGGAGCGGGTCCATCTTCAAGACATCCGACGCAGAGCATCCTCTTCATCCTACATCCGACGACTAAATGACGGTACCTTTAGGTGACATCATCCAAGATGGCATCCCTTCAATTCCGATTGGCTGATAGAATTCTATCAGCTAATTGGAATTAAGGTAGAAAAAATCCTATTGGCTGATCCAATCAGCCAATAGGATTGAGCTTGCATTCTATTGGCTGTTCCAATCAGCCAATAGAATGCAAGCTTAATCCTATTGGCTGATTGGATCAGCCAGTAGGATTGAACTTCAATCCTATTGGCTGATTGGATCAGCCAATAGGATTTTTTCTACCTTAATTTTGATTAGCTAATAGAATTCTATCAGCCAATCGAAATTGAATGGACGCCATCTTGGATGACGTCACATAAAGGTACCGTCATTAAGTCGTCGGCCGTGGGATGAAGAGGATGCTCCGCGTTGGATGTCTTGAAGATGGACCCGCTCCGGATGGATGAAGATAGAAGATGCCGCCTAGATGAAGACTTCTGCCCGTCTTGAGGTCCTCTTCTGCCCGGATAGGATGAAGACTTCTGCCCGTCTGGAGGTCCTCTTCTGCCAGGATAGGATGAAGACTTCTGCCCGTCTGGAGGACCACTTCTGCCAGGTTGGGTGAAGACGTCTCAAGGTAGGGTGATCTTCAAGGGGTTAGTGTTAGGTTTTATTAAGGGGGGATTGGGTGGGTTTTAGAGTAGGGTTGGGTGTGTGGGTGGTGGGTTTTAATGTTGGGGGGGTATTGTATTTTTTTTACAGGTAAAAGAGCTGATTACTTTGGCGCAATGCCCCGCAAAAAGCCCTTTTAAGGGCTAATTGTAATTTAGTATAGGGTAGGGCTTTTTATTATTTTGGGGGGCTTTTTTATTTTATTAGGGGGATTAGATTAGGTGTAATTAGTTTAAAAAAAAATAATTATTTTATTATTTTCTGCAATTTAGTGTTTTTTTCCCCGTAATTTAGATAATTGTATTTAATTGTAGTTAGTTTAGGGAAATAATTTAATTATAGTGTAGTGTTAGGTGTAATTGTAACTTAAGTTAGGGTTTATTCTACAGGTAAATTTGTCTTTATTTTAGCTAGGTAGTTATTAAACAGTTAATAACTATTTAATAACTATTGTACCGAGTTAAAATAAATACAAAGTTGCCTGTAAAATAAAAATAAACCCTAAGCTAGATACAATGTAACTATTAGTTATATTGTAGCTAGCTTATGATTTATTTTACAGGTAAGTATTTAGTTTTTAATAGGAATAATTTAATTAATTGTAGTAATTTTATTTAGATTATTTTAAATTATATATATATTTTTAGACTTAGGTTTTTTTTCTTGAGGGGGTTGGTTAGGTGGGGGTTTTACTGTTACGGGGTACATCTTAAGTTCTATTGGTAGTTTATTGTTAGATTAGGGGGTGTTTTTGATTTGGGGTGGCTTTTTTGTTTTTATAGGGGTATTAGATTAGGTTTAATTTTTATTATTTTAGATAATTTCGTTTATTATTTTTTGTAATATTAGATTTTTTTTTTGTTAGGTTTATTTATAGTTTAATCTTAGGTTTTTTATTATTTCACAGGTAAGTTTTTATTTATTCTAAGGTAGTAATAATGTAACTTTAATTTAAAGTTAGGGGGTGATAGGTTTAAAGGTTAATAGGTTTAGTTTAGTATTTACAATGTGGGGGGGCAGCGGTTTAGAGGTTAATAGGTTTATTTAGTGTCGCCGATGTTGGGGTGGCGGTTTAGGGGTTAATAGGTTTATTTAGTGTTGGTGATGTCAGGAGCGGCGGTTTAGGGGTTAATAACTTTATTTTGTGTTGGTGATGTTGGGGGGTGGCGGATTAGGGGTATTTAGACTAGGCGTTTATGTTAAGGTGTTAGATTTATAAATAACTTTCTTGTCTCCATAGACACCAATCGGGATTGCGTTATAGCGATCGCCCTTCCGCAGGTGTTATTTTTTTTTCTAACACTTTTTCTACATTGATATCTATGTGCGAAAACATGCACGATTACGTCAAGTCAGACATTGGCTCTTGTGCTGTATGGAGCTTAACGCACCATATGGCACAACAAAAGAAGGTTTTTCTGTAAGTTGTAATGGCAACGCTATTGAGAGTGCAATATCGCTAAATTTTTTGCGTTATTTACGCACCAGGTTTAGAGCATAACTTGTAATCTTGGTGAATGGTGAATGTAAAGTAATGCACATTTTATTAAAAAAAATACAAATCCACAAATGTGGAGCACTATACAATTGTATATATTGCAAATTTATACCATTTGTACTATTGAAACAACAATATTTCTGTATATACTAAATTATTATCTATAATGATAACATGGACATTACAGTGATTCAAACCTCAAGTTTCAAACCAAATAGACAGTCATACATACTATGACAGAGAGGTCCTAAATATTATTTTATCAAAAGGATGTAAATATACAAATAAAGCTTATACAATTACAAGCATATTAAATACATTTCTAAACCTTTTAATACTTAGGCTACATGACAAACTTCTGTTTGATATTACATTTGAATAGAACCTTAATTATCATAAGGGTCTACTCTTTAACACTAAAATAGATAGATAAACATAATGGTTTGAAGACTACCTGACCAGATTTTTTTTTGCAAATTCCCTTAAAAGGGACCTATATATATATATATATATATATATATATATATATATACAAAACAAGCAATGGGAGTAAGGTAAAGGGACTTGGAAGAAATAAACATAATAAGCCACCATGTGGATGTCTATTCCATTCAACCCCTATGTGAGCTTCATAAACAGTTCACTGTAGAAACACCAGGCAGTCCATTCACAGATAGTGCAAAAACCCCTCAAGCAGTATTAACATAGATAGCATTCGTCAGAGCAGCAATGTGAGTTTCATCTATGGTAACTAGAAATGTGTCACTCTCTTGCAAGTGATGCAGCGGTATAACGGGATATCTGTAAAAATATCCAAACAGCTAATAGCTGTATAACTCACCGCTCTTGCTTGTAGTCACGAAATTCCAACTTGTGTGGAGAAATCCTGTCGTTTGCTTCGTTGTCCACAGCGTCTAGAGCAGCCCTGATGCTACAATCCAGCCGGTTCCGGTCATGTGATGAGCATCGGGCGTCACAGCCAATGGGATCCGTTTGTCTACCAGGAGGCTTGTAGATATCCAACGTGGGAGGGGATGCACTAAGTGGAGAGGTAAAGGGGGAATGGAATAGAGGCACGCTCCTGAAGCAGCCCAGAGCGCTGGAAATATGTAGCCAAAAAAATAAGAAGAGATATCCAGGCTGCAAAATTTAAAACAAAGTCTTTATTGAATTCCGCTTGGGATAAAAAAAGGAGACAAGGGGATCCAGCATATCAGGGTAACCAAAAAGCTCCGCTAACATGTTTCGGTGAAAACCGTAATCATAGCTAATTGGAGACTGGTGTGCTGGCTTCTTAAAAGGCAAAAACAACACTCATTGGGCAATGTTAAAACCAATAGAATGGTTACACTTGTAAATATAAACAGTGAATGGAATGAAAAACAAATACTCCCTGACATCTAAATTAAATGACTTACATGCCACACCATAAAAAGTAAAACACTTAGGTGGACGCTGTAAGCGTCAAACAATAGAAAGAGGAAATCATAAAAATATTTATGAACATATGTTAAATATTGAATGTGAGAATTTCACCTAAAACATATAGCAATGTTATAAATAAGTGAACAGAAAATTGAGAACAGAGGGTGTCCACATTAATTAAGTTAAGACACATGCCTAATTCAAAAAGCTCCCAGCATATTTAAAGGTATATATGAATGTATGGAAAAAATATCCGTACACATAAATATTAATACAGAATCATATATAACCAATAAATATATGTATGTACCTATACAGTCTTAATGGGTATGTTACTAATGGAGGGCTGCTGTAGTGCTTGAATGCCCTCATCACGAACATAGTATATTATTTAATTTATTTTTTAAAAATTTTTTTTTTTTTTTTTATACATATTTTAATATTTTAACATCATATCTCGCATTTGACTCCCAACCAAGTTAAGGTAACTAGTGCGTATCTATACAAGGGGGTAACAGTGACCCATATGTATAAAGGGTAAGTATAGTTGATAGTACAACCGTAATAGCCAGAGAATACTAATAGAAATAACAATGGTTGGTAGCCATACATAGAATGCGAAATATATTGTAAAAACATGTAAAAGGTTGCAGAAGTCTAAAAGTGCACTAAGAGTGAGTATGAAAGGCAATGTGTCTGCACCATCTCCTGATAGCCAAAGGGTAATGCTATATAGTCAGTCTGTTTACTGTTGGATGTGAGCCTACCAGGCAGTTATACTCAACAAAAGTCCCTATATGGAAAACATATATGTGTACAAAATTATAAGTAAAAATAAAAATAAATTATACAATACTTAATACTCAATTCCTAAAATAATAAATATACAAATTTTAAACTATAGAAAAGAATTATTGTATTGGCATGGTTAATATTGAGTATCCTAGCTCTAAGATATATTCTCTCTAAAGCTAGAATGGTAGTCCCAGAAATGAAGCAAAGGTATGGAGAAAGAGGGGAAGAGAGAGTGTGTATATAGTGTATGTGCCTGTCAGGCGTGAGATGTGGATACAACTAAGATATTTATTTCCAATAATTTATTAAATCGTACTCGTAGAGAGCGGACTTCCGGAAGGGTGGAGCTGTGGAAACCAGAGCACGCTGAGAATGGCGTGGAGTATGGAGTAGCATTTACCTGTTCTTTCTAAAACCCCTTGCCGTTTCTCCCGTTGTTGGTGGTGTTTCACCCTAGGGAGCTGGGCCAAGTCACTCTGCCTGGGCAGGAGGAAGTCTACGGAGGCTATTCTATAGGCTCATTTGCCAGAGCCGCAACCTAACGGAGCTGAAATTCACAAAGTGCCAAATATCTGCATTGGCTGGATCGCAACTGATAGCCGGGTCAGCGCAAGTGTGCAGGTGTCCCCCCTTGATGATGTACGTGGGTGATCTGCTTGCTGCCTATACTTGTGTCATCTAAAAGAGCCGAAGAGCTACGGGATCAGCTATAATCTCCTATCTTGTTAAAGTCTGGTGGAGGGGAACGAATACCGGTACAACGTCCGGTTAGGAGGAGTATTCTATACATTCGCCTCTCCCACTGCTACGGTGTCTCACATCATAGATAGCCGGTCTTGCGGTCTGTAAAGCAGCTGACTGAGATGCTACATGGTGAGATATCCCACTCTATTTAAATAAAGACTATTACGCTGCACCCGTTAAGGGGTAATCTTTCCTCCTAGGGTGCGGTAGTGTGTTAGTATTCAGCCGGGTGGTCAAGAGCTGCTGACTCTCTTGTTATTTAACAGTTGGATGATGCGAGACTGTTTACTATTGACAATTCTCCCCGCTTTTGCTGTGGATCAACTGCCTGTGATATTTTGAATACCGTTATTAACACTAACTGTAGATACTATCTCATATAGTATCCTTTTGTGTGAATTAGTCTTTGGATCTACCTGGCCTCATATAAGGGCTTAGTGGGACAAATCCAGACACTGACTTTACATTTTTTCTACCTGGATTATAGGGGGATATGCTTTAGGCTGTGTAAATTTAGTTAACACAGGGTAATATCTGCAGATCTGTTTTTTTCTCCTTTTGGGCGAGAAAGCAGAAAGGAAGATAAGGAGTAATACTGTGTTCTTGATATAATTTGCCTGTGAAATTTTTATGTATTATATTTGAAAACTGAAGTGCTTTCTCTGTCCGTATTTGCTTAGCAGACCCTATTTTTATTGTTGGTTACCTTGATTATAGTTATTATCTTGGTAAAGTATCTGGTTAGACAGATTAGATATATCATGGCAATGGATTAACTATCTGGCCAGACTCAGCTAAGAAATATTACTGGCTCCTCCTCACTAGTTATTTAAAAAAAAAAAAAATATATACACACCTTCACTATAGATGGCCACGAGCCTTTTTCTTTGTTTTTTTTTCTCTTTTTTTTGTATTATTTTTTCTTTTACTAAAGCGTTAAATGTTTATACACGCTTTAATATAAATAGAGTGTATATTAGCACTATTCACTGGTTTGATTTTATTTCACAGTTTTTGTGTTTTGGATATTAATGGAAAAATTTATCACTCAGGTGAAAACTAACTCACCCAAAATGCCAGTAAAAGCTAAGGATAAGAAAAATAGAACAACGGACTCTAGCTCAGATAGTTTAAATGAATCTGCTGGGGCCCCTCTAGACCATCAAGTCCTCTTATCTAAACTAACAGAATTATTTTCCCCTCAATTTGAATCTATTAAAAGAGAACTGGGTACTATTTCAACTGAAATAAACACATTATCTAATGAAGTCAGACAGTTCTCAACCAGACTTCTTGAGGCTGAAAGTAGAATATCTGATTTAGAAGATCAAGTAAACACACAGGAAACTATTATTCATAAACAAGAGTCTAAAATTAAGAATATGCAGTCGCGCCTGGAGGATATGGAGGATCGCTCCAGGTGTAATAATGTCAGGATAGTGGGCCTTCCTGAACTATCCGAATATGACGACTTAATAAATTTTACCTCATATACCCTACCACAAGCATTAGGGATGTCAACTCAGCTGTTACCACTTATAATCGAGAGAGCACACAGGCTAGGGCCTAAGAGATCAGGTATAGATGGAACCCCTAAAAATAGAATGTGCATAGTTAAATTCTTAAAATTTCAAGATAAAACAGATAAATGATAAAAAAAAATGATCCTCCTGTATTTGGGAACAATAAAGTCTTATTATTTCAAGACTTTTCAAGTGAGACCTCCTCTAAAAGGAGATTAATGGCCCCATATTGCACACAACTGATTAACAAAGGCATTAAAGCGCATTTGCTCTATCCGGCAAGAATCTTAGTTGAAGATGGTGACACTAAGCTATTCTTCAATGATGTCTCTGAAATCAGAAAGTATTTAGGTACTGATTAATAGTACAAAATGTCTTCGGAAAATTTATAATACTTCTAAGAATTTTTTGTAGAAGAGCAATGTCACTATCTATAAATGGTTTCGTTAGGTTGAAATTACCGATTTTTCTTTTATCCTTTTTTTTTTTTTTTTTCTCTTCTTCCTCTCTCTCCCCCCCCCCTTTTTCTCCTCCTTGCGCATCTTTCTCTATCATACACAGGATTGTGTTATTTTTTTATGCTATATCTTTTAAAGATTTTTTATGACTGAGGGAATTAGATTTTTGTCATGGAATGTAGGGGGGATCTCTTCCCCTATTAAGCGTAAGCTGATTATTAAAACCCTCGCTAAGAATAAACCGGATGTTGTTTTTCTTCAAGAGACACATATTAATGAACACGAAGCTGTCAAATTAAGAGTGAAATGGGTGGGGGAAGTTATTTCCTCATCTGGGAATGCCAGAAAATGTGGGGTAGCGATTCTTCTACACAAAGAGTTGGAATATAAGATTATTAAAGTCGAAATAGATCCGGCCGCTAGATTTATTATTCTGCAAACCCAATTTAAAAATATGAAATTGGTGTTATGTAATATCTACGCTCCTAATACATTTACTAAGGCATTCTGGGATGAGATAAGATGGAAGTTAATCCCTTTTTTATCGGAGATTATTATTTTAGGTGGAGATTTTAATGCAACGTTATGTCCCCTGCTGGATAGACTTTCAAATAAAAATAGAATACAATATAACAGAAATGCAAAATTTCTGAAGCAATTTTGTCAAATGTTAAAACTGGTAGATATATGGCGGATACAAAACCCTGACATACAAACCTTTTCATGTGAGTCAAAAGTGCATAGAACATTTTTGCGAATAGATTTGTTTTTAATCTCTGAAACTCTTTCTGTGCAAAAGTTAGAAACAGGGATCGGAGAAATCATAATATCAGACCATGCGATTATTTCTTTATTCCTTTTTAGAAATGAAAATAGGATGTATACCCCCGGATTTTTTTGTCCTAGATACTTGTATGCTAATCCTAAATTCGTTAATAAGTTGAAAGCTATATGGCAGGAATATTGTCACTTCAATATAAATTATTTTGAAAAACCTGAAATATTTTGGGAGGCTTTTAAAACGGTGATCAGAGGAGAAATCCAGGCCTATATAGGTATAGCCAAGAAAAAGAATAGATTATGGGAAACCCAGGTTACTAATAAAGTTAGGAATTCTTTTAGAAAATTTTGTTCAGATCGGTCAGCAACTAACTGGAGGAAATATCTAGAAAATAGGAAAGAGAGGGATCTCTTTTTAAAGCAAAGAGCATTAGAAGACGAAGTTAAAGTTAACCTGCAATTTAAAGGTTTCCATGGATGTTCAGCTAAACATCTTGCTAGACTAACCAAATCCAGGAAGAAAAAAAATACGATTCTTGCTATCCAGACTTGTAATGGTCGCTTTACGGAATCTGGAGAAATTTCTAGGGTCTTTTTTGTTTTTTATCAACAACTCTATTCTAGAATTTAATCAAGCGATCATAATCAAGACATGTTTTGGGAAAAAATAAAGATGCCGCAAGTGTCTGCTGATGATTTAACATCAATCAATGCACCTATTTCCGCGGAAGAAGTTAGAAAAGCTATAGACAATCTTAAGCTGAATAAAGCGGCAGGTCCAGATGGGCTGCCTGCAGAGCTTTATAAATGTCTTGGTGATGAACTAATTCCGTTCTTGGAAAAATTGTTTAATTACTATTTCTTTTCAGATAATACTATATCGAGCTTTTTTTCCGCTGCCAATATCTCACTTATATTAAAGAAAGGTAAAAATGCGGAAGACCCTGCTTCCTATAGGCCGATCTCTGTTCTCAATTCAGACTATAAGATTTTAATGGCTATTATTTCTTCTAGGCTCTCTACATTTCTTCATAAAATTATCCATCCTGACCAGACAGGTTTTATGGTTGCTAGAAATTCCGCAAAAAATATTCGTAAACTTATAAATTTTCTGGATTATGCCTGGAACATAGATCAAAATAGTAAGAAACCTATGTTGAGAGATGTGGCTATTTTATCGTTGGATGCAGTCAAAGCGTTTGACTCAATTGTGTGGCAATACCTATTTAGGGCTTTAGAAAAGTTTGGGTTTAAAGGCAAGGTTACACAATTTATATCTAGACTATATTCAAAACCGGTATCTTTCTTACTTGTTAATGGATGTTTATCTCCTAAGATAGTGTTACAGAGAGGCACCAGACAGGGGTGCCCCCTGTCCCCATTACTATTTAACATTGCGCTTGAGCCGTTAGCGATCCGGCTCAGAAATATTCTGTTGGGGGTGCAACTTGGTCCCCAAAAACTTAAAACGTTATTGTATGCAGACGACGTATTGATTTTTCTAGCCAACTTTCAACAATCTATACCGGTCATTTTACAGGCTCTTGATGAATTTAGCTCTTTTTCAGGGTATAGGATTAATCTAGAAAAAAGCGAATTAATGTGTATAGGTAATCCTTCTGTAGTATTACCTAATATACCGTTTAAAGTAGTAGATACTATTAAGTATTTAGGATTAGTTCTCCATAAAAATCCTAGTCAATGGTATAAAGCCAACTTTGAATACCTATTCCAAAAAATTGAAAGAGATCTCCAGCTATGGGCTGCATTTCCACTTTCAATTACGGCCAAGATTAACCTAATTAAATCCATTGTGTTTCCTCGTCTTCTTTATCCCCTTCAGAATCTCCCTTTGTTCATTTTAAACAAAGATTTAAAGAGGATCTATACACAGTTTTCTAGATTTATTTGGAATAATAAAAAACCTTGTATATCGCTTTCTAGACTAATGCAAAATTGTGAATCAGCTGGATTAGCTCTTCCTAATCTTAAATTATATAATGTGGTGGCAATGGTGAAGACTGCAGTAGACTGGCTTGCGGGATCCAATATTGTTTCTTCAGAAGATCTAGAAAACTACTTAGTTACTCCATTCTCTTTAAAGGCTATTCTGCATTCCCCAATACAGAAGCTTCCTCAGAACGTCTGGGGACTTTTTTCAATTAAGAATATAATTGTTGCCTGGCAAAAGTTTTGTTCATGTTTAGATATAGATTTTACATTTTCTGAATTTTTGCCGATTATAGGGAATCCTAGCTTTACACCAGCAATATACCAGAAAGTATTTAAAGATTGGTCGCAAAAAGGTCTGACTTTTCTGAATCAGGTATTAGATGGAAATCACCAAGTGTTGACCTGTCAATCTTTGTTCAATAAATATGAACTTCCTAATGCGAACTTATTCGCATATTTTCAAATCCGGCATTTTATTACTTCTCAAAAATGGCTTTTCCCTCTATCAATCGCATGGTCTGATATTAGACTCTGCATAAGAAAGTTTTTAGCAGGGGATTCTTCGATCTCGTTGCTATACGATATCATGTTGAATAAACAAAGCCTGCTGTATTTAGATAATATTTGCACTTCTTGGCTTTCAGCAATTCCTACAATAGATCATAAAAAAATTAAACAGAGTTTTGTCTCTCTTTATAAATGTAAAGTGTCAATGAGTATGAAGGAATCTCACATGAAACTGATTAATAATTTTTACTTATCACCGCATAGATTATCCAGGCTCTATATAAATATAGCGAGTGCGTGTCCTCGATGTTCTAACAATAAAGCAGATACATGTTACATGTTCTGGACATGTCCTAAGGTAAGACAGCTTTGGCTGAAAATAATTTTCTGGTTCAATAAACTATACAAAGTGTCGATAGGGCTATCATTAGAAGATGTCCTGTTTCTAATTCCTCCTCAAGAGGCTATCAGTAATAGTACTTTAAATAGTCTTAATACTATTATACTTATTGTCAGAGCTTGTCTACTTAAAAATTGGAAGGCTAAGAAAGTACCAGCATTATCCCTGATCTTTAAATCTGTGCAGGAACAAATAGTATTTGAGTCATATCATCTTAAAGATGCTGCAGAAAATAGGATTAAGAACTTTTTATGGAGATGGACCCCACCCATCTTAACCTATCCAAGGCCACTTCAGAAACGGATTCTTTATCCGTTTCTATCGTCGATTAGTTTTGTCGAATTGACCTTATTAAATGTCTTTCCACAGTCATGGATTGAGGACCTTTGATAACTTGAGGCTGATGGCTTGCGTGGGGGAGAGAGGGAGGGAGAAGTTTGTGAACTTCTTTCTTTTTTTTTTTTTTTTTTTTTTTTTTTTGTTTTATTTTGATGTCTCGTTTCTTTGTTTTTGTGGGGGTTTTTTTTTGTTTTTTTTGTTTTTTTTCCCCTCTTTTTCTTTAGACTAAAAGAAAAAACTCCAACATATTGTACAAAAATTGTGTTCCGGTGTGGAGCTTTTTGTTTTTGTTTGAACATTGTATGACAAGGGAATACATATGCTGTTTGTAATATATAGTATTTCACCGGACCCTGCGTGGTATATAAAGGTGAACTATTTTTGTTTGTACTTTTTGTTGGAGACATAAATAAAATATATAAAAAAAAATAAAAAAAAATCGTACTCAGAGTTCAAACCCTCCGGTACTCTAGTACGCAATTTAAAAATCCAAAACATCTCACGCTTGCCAAGCAGCTGATCCCTGTCACCTCCTCTGGGTGGTACCTTGACATGTTCAATAGCCTGCCATCTTAGTGTGGAGTTGCTCTTATTGTGAAAATTACGGAAATGTTTAACCAGTGGGGTACTGGCTTCACCCAGTTTAATTGTAGAGAGATGGTTTCTAATTCTAGTGTTCACGTCAGTAGTGGTGAGCCCCACATACTGAAGATGACACTCCAAGCAGTATAGTAGATAGATAACATAGGAGGATGTACAGTTGAGGCAGGAAGATATCTTAAAGATCTCTCCAGTGACCTCTGATCTGAAAGCATCAGACACAATGATGAATTCACACGGCCTGCATCTTGATCTGCTGCACCTGTACATCCCCCTATGTTGCAACCATGAGCTCTGTCTGTCTGGTTTCTTTGTCAAAACCTCTGAGGGGGCTAGGATATTTCCCAGAGTCCTGTTCTTCCTGTAGGAACAACGCAGGCCTCCCTCCACACAACTTGCAAGGCTATCATCTGCAGATAGAAGACTAAAATGTTTCTTGACAATCCTACAGATGTCCCCATAGTCAGTACTAAAGTCCGTCACAAAAGTGACCTTATGTTGTGCGTCATTTATTTTCTGTCAATTGGATTCTTTCAAAAGAGACTGACGATCCAGGAGGTCTACCTGTCTCTGAGCTCTGTCTATTATATGTCCAGAATATCCTCTTTCTCTAAGTCTATTCTGCATATCTATACTTTGTGCTCTGCAAGTATCACTATTGCTGCAGTTCCGTTTAACTCTAATGAGCTGTCCCTTGGCTACTGCCATGGGGACATGTACAGGGTGACAGCTTTTTGCATGAAGCAGAGTGTTTTTGGATATAGGCTTCCTGTACATATTGCTCATGATTTTACCATCATCCCCTGCAGTCAAAGTGAGATCCAAGTAATTAATGGTCTTAGAGTTCATCTCAAATGTGAAACTAAGACCGACATCGTTGGAGTTTAAAAGACCAACAAATTCAAAAAGTGAGGCCTCAGATCCCTGCCATATGAAGAGCAAATCGTCAATATATCGCCTATAAAAGGCGATATGATGTCTATATGCATTACTATCTCCATAGATGTGGGTCAGCTCCCACCAACCCATGAAGATGTTGGCGTATGAGGGCGCAAATTTGGCCCCCATAGCCGTCCCACATCTCTGGAGATAGTACTGCTCCCCAAAGCGGAAATAGTTGTGAGTCAAGGCAAAACTAGTAGCCCTAACCACATATTTCACCAAATCAGTATTCAAATCCGAGAGGTTCTCCAAAATAAAAGATAGAGCCTTGAGACCTTCCTCATGTGGGATGGTGGAGTACAACGACACCACATCTATTGTTAGCCACATGTGTTTGTCAGTATCCCAACAAAAGGTATCCATAAGATTTAATAGATCCTTGGTATCTTTCAGATAGCTCTGTAGGGAGGTGACTAGAGGAAATAATATGCTGTCTAGCCACTGGGACAGGTGTTCCAAAAGGGAACCTATTATAACATTGCTATATGTTTTAGGTGAAATTCTCACATTCAATATTTAACATATGTTCATATATATTTTTATGATTTCCTCTTTCTATTGTTTGACGCTTACAGCGTCCACCTAAGTGTTTTACTTTTTATGGTGTGGCATGTAAGTCATTTAATTTAGATGTCAGGGAGTATTTGTTTTTCATTCCATTCACTGTTTATATTTACAAGTGTAACCATTCTATTGGTTTTAACATTGCCCAATGAGTGTTGTTTTTGTCTTTTAAGAAGCCAGCACACCAGTCTCCAATTAGCTATGATTACGGTTTTCACCGAAACATGTTAGCGGAGCTTTTTGGTTACCCTGATATGCTGGATCCCCTTGTCTCCTTTTTTTATCCCAAGCGGAATTCAATAAAGACTTTGTTTTAAATTTTGCAGCCTGGATATCTCTTCTTATTTTTTTGGCTACATATTTCCAGCGCTCTGGGCTGCTTCAGGAGCGTGCCTCTATTCCATTCCCCCTTTACCTCTCCACTTAGTGCATCCCCTCCCACGTTGGATATCTACAAGCCTCCTGGTAGGCAAACGGATCCCATTGGCTGTGACGCCCGATGCTCATCACATGACCGGAACCGGCTGGATTGTAGCATCAGGGCTGCTCTAGACGCCGTGGACAACGAAGCAAACGACAGGAATTCTCCACACAAGTTGGAATTTCGTGACTACAAGCAAGAGCGGTGAGTTATACAGCTATTAGCTGTTTGGATATTTTTACAGATATCCCGTTATACCGCTGCATCACTTGCAAGAGAGTGACACATTTCTAGTTACCATAGATGAAACTCACATTGCTGCTCTGACGAACGCTATCTATGTTAATACTGCTTGAGGGGTTTTTGCACTATCTGTGAATGGACTGCCTGGTGTTTCTACAGTGAACTGTTTATGAAGCTCACATAGGGGTTGAATGGAATAGACATCCACATGGTGGCTTATTATATTTATTTCTTCCAAGTCCCTTTATCTTACTCCCATTGCTTGTTTTGTATTTATGCTTGCTGGTAGCATATTAGGTACAAAGGGACCACCTATAGCTCCTAATGGAGGGATCCAGCGTTATGAATTACTACTCCCTGTTGCCTTCAACAGAAAGAGGATATGACAACTTTGAACTTGATACTGTTTTCTCTACTGATATTTCCACCTACACCTTAAGCACACTTTTTGATGACATTGAAAAGCTTCTTATTAAGGAACATAAATTGCAATTTGAGATCTGGACTTTTGAAAAATATATTAAACTGAACATTGTTCCCAGGGGTCTCAGACTTAATAAATACCCCACTTTTTGATGTCTCTGACCAGGAGTTTGTTGAGACTTGGAACACTGTACTCACTGAATGCTCAGTTAGATTAATGCACTTGTTGATTATGTACAAATCCAAATTGCTGACTATGGTTAGAGGTGAAATTGAAAAACTACAGATTGAATTGAACAACAGAAAATTAGAACCTGACTATCCTAAATTTGATGGTATCCTGAGGTTGGCTTTGTCTGATTCTAAAAAAGAGATTCTAGACACTAAACATTCTAAATATCTCAGGGACCAGGCAGATTATGACAATAAGACGGTATATGTCTGGCACCACTCCAGAAACAACTCCAACAATAGGAGAGGTAGATCAAGGAGTAGGAGTAGAGGCAGAGGTAGAGGTAGAGGTAGGGCACAACAACAACAACAACATCAGCATACTTCCCTTAACTACTCAGGTACTTATAAATCCTCTGGTAGTGAAGGGGACTCAGGAGATGACAACGGTGCCTCAGGTGGTGAGGATTTTGTAGAGATGCCTAGGGGTATATTGAAAAACACACAAGGCACACACAAACAAGTAAGCATAAATGATTCTACAAATGCTATAGTTGTGATACCTAAAACCCCACACAAACAGGGTGCAAATATTGCTAAAAATGCACAAAACAAGACGCACACTGCCAAAGGCACTAAATATGTTAGCAATACTAATCAGAATACAGCTAATGAGATGAACACCCTAGGGGAAGACCGCAGGGCCTTTGATCAGGTTTTTCATCAGGTACAGGACAAAACTGGGATAGGGCAGGAGAAGAGGTACCCACAGAGGATAAACAAAAACACCAAGTATCAGTAACATCCACTAATGATAACATCTATAATGTAATCAACCTCTCCACTGCCACTCTATCTAATATGCAATTAAAGGTCCTCAGTTACGGCCTGAACTTTTCTCCCACTACCTCATTTAACCTTTTTAATACTATGTTAGATGTTAACAGGCTAATCAGAAATTTAACCCTAAAGAAATTATTTCATAGTGCTGATAACATTACAGACACTAGTGAATTTTTGACACAATCACATATACCCACTCTGGATGCTGTAAAATTATCTTTCTCAGAGTCCTGTGATTTGTTGTCTCTGCATGAACTTAACAGACAGGGGACCAATGAGACTGTAACGGGGACTATTAAATGTCACAGTGGTTTTAAGAAACCATCTGATTTTTACCCTTTGCAGTGTCATGGTCCTGTCTTAGAGACTTTCTTTAAAAGGATTGAGAGGGACCTCACTTCCCTGTCCTCTACCAAAACTGAAACCAAGAACTGCAAGCCCAATTTGACCTTTAAAGAGATACAGGCAATGTCAGAATTACAACAAAATGACAGTTTGGTCATTCGATCCGCCGATAAAGGCGGATCGGTTGTAGCTCTTGACAAATCTGAATATGTCAAAGAGGCCCATAGGCAACTCCATAACGACACTAACTATCAGAGATTAGACAGGGATCCCACCTGGCACTTCCAGAAAGAACTTAAGTGCCTTTTGGATGATGGTTTGGAGGATGGGTTCTTTGACCAAGACACACATGACTATCTGTTGGTGGAACACCCGGTAGTGCCCATCTTCCACCATCTTCCAAAGGTGCACAAATCCTTAATTGGAGTACAGGGAAGGCCTATAGTCAGTGGGATAGGTTCCCTTTTGGAACACCTGTCCCAGTGGCTAGACAGCATATTATTTCCTCTAGTCACCTCCCTACAGAGCTATCTGAAAGATACCAAGGATCTATTAAATCTTATGGATACCTTTTGTTGGGATACTGACAAACACATGTGGCTAACAATAGATGTGGTGTCGTTGTACTCCACCATCCCACATGAGGAAGGTCTCAAGGCTCTATCTTTAATTTTGGAGAACCTCTCGGATTTGAATACTGATTTGGTGAAATATGTGGTTAGGGCTACTAGTTTTGCCTTGACTCACAACTATTTCCGCTTTGGGGAGCAGTACTATCTCCAGAGATGTGGGACGGCTATGGGGGCCAAATTTGCGCCCTCATACGCCAACATCTTCATGGGTTGGTGGGAGCTGACCCACATCTATGGAGATAGTAATGCATATAGACATCATATCGCCTTTTATAGGCGATATATTGACGATTTGCTCTTCATATGGCAGGGATCTGAGGCCTCACTTTTTGAATTTGTTGGTCTTTTAAACTCCAACGATGTCGGTCTTAGTTTCACATTTGAGATGAACTCTAAGACCATTAATTACTTGGATCTCACTTTGACTGCAGGGGATGATGGTAAAATCATGAGCAATATGTACAGGAAGCCTATATCCAAAAACACTCTGCTTCATGCAAAAAGCTGTCACCCTGTACATGTCCCCATGGCAGTAGCCAAGGGACAGCTCATTAGAGTTAAACGGAACTGCAGCAATAGTGATACTTGCAGAGCACAAAGTATAGATATGCAGAATAGACTTAGAGAAAGAGGATATTCTGGACATATAATAGACAGAGCTCAGAGACAGGTAGACCTCCTGGATCGTCAGTCTCTTTTGAAAGAATCCAATTGACAGAAAATAAATGACGCACAACATAAGGTCACTTTTGTGACGGACTTTAGTACTGTCTATGGGGACATCTGTAGGATTGTCAAGAAACATTTTAGTCTGCTATCTGCAGATGATAGCCTTGCAAGTTGTGTGGAGGGAGGCCTGCGTTGTTCCTACAGGAAGAACAGGACTCTGGGAAATATCCTAGCCCCCTCAGAGGTTTTGACAAAGAAACCAGACAGACAGAGCTCATGGTTGCAACATAGGGGGATGTACAGGTGTGGCAGATCAAGATGCAGGCCGTGTGAATTCATCATTGTGTCTGATGCTTTCAGATCAGAGGTCACTGGAGAGATCTTTAAGATATCTTCCTGCCTCAACTGTACATCCTCCTGTGTTATCTATCTACTATACTGCTTGGAGTGTCATCTTCAGTATGTGGGGCTCACCACTACTGACGTGAACACTAGAATTAGAAACCATCTCTCTACAATTAAACTGGGTGAAGCCAGTACCCCACTGGTTAAACATTTCCGTAATTTTCACAATAAGAGCAACTCCACACTAAGATGGCAGGCTATTGAACATGTCAAGGTACCACCCAGAGGAGGTGACAGGGATCAGCTGCTTGGCAAGCGTGAGATGTTTTGGATTTTTAAATTGCGTACTAGAGTACCGGAGGGTTTGAACTCCGAGTACGATTTAATAAATTATTGGAAATAAATATCTTAGTTGTATCCACATCTCACGCCTGACAGGCACATACACTATATACACACTCTCTCTTCCCCTCTTTCTCCATACCTTTGCTTCATTTCTGGGACTACCATTCTAGCTTTAGAGAGAATATATCTTAGAGCTAGGATACTCAATATTAACCATGCCAATACAATAATTCTTTTCTATAGTTTAAAATTTGTATATTTATTATTTTAGGAATTGAGTATTAAGTATTGTATAATTTATTTTTATTTTTACTTATAATTTTGTACACATATATGTTTTCCATATAGGGACTTTTGTTGAGTATAACTGCCTGGTAGGCTCACATCCAACAGTAAACAGACTGACTATATAGCATTACCCTTTGGCTATCAGGAGATGGTGCAGACACATTGCCTTTCATACTCACTCTTAGTGCACTTTTAGACTTCTGCAACCTTTTACATGTTTTTACAATATATTTCGCATTCTATGTATGGCTACCAACCATTGTTATATCTATTAGTATTCTCTGGCTATTACGGTTGTACTATCAACTATACTTACCCTTTATACATATGGGTCACTGTTACCCCCTTGTATAGATACGCACTAGTTACCTTAACTTGGTTGGGGGTCAAATGCGAGATATGATGTTAAAATATTAAAATATGTAAAAAAAAATAAAATAAATTAAATAATATACTATGTTCGTGATGAGGGCATTCAAGCACTACAGCAGCCCTCCATTAGTAACATACCCATTAAGACTGTATAGGTACATACATATATTTATTGGTTATATATGATTCTGTATTCATATTTATGTGTACGGATATTTTTTCCATACATTCATATATACCTTTATATATGCTGGGAGCTTTTTGAATTAGGCATGTGTCTTAACTTAATTAATGTGGACACCCTCTGTTCTCAATTTTCTGTTCACTTATTTATAACATTGCTATATGTTTTAGGTGAAATTCTCACATTCAATATTTAACATATGTTCATATATATTTTTATGATTTCCTCTTTCTATTGTTTGACGCTTACAGCGTCCACCTAAGTGTTTTACTTTTTATGGTGTGGCATGTAAGTCATTTAATTTAGATGTCAGGGAGTATTTGTTTTTCATTCCATTCACTGTTTATATTTACAAGTGTAACCACTCTATTGGTTTTAACATTGCCCAATGAGTGTTGTTTTTGCCTTTTAAGAAGCCAGCACACCAGTCTCCAATTAGCTATGATTACGGTTTTCACCGAAACATGTTAGCGGAGCTTTTTGGTTACCCTGATATGCTGGATCCCCTTGTCTCCTTTTTTTATCCCAAGCGGAATTCAATAAAGACTTTGTTTTAAATTTTGCAGCCTGGATATCTCTTCTTATTTTTTTGGCTATATATATATATATATATATATAT
This sequence comes from Bombina bombina, assembly GCF_027579735.1. Classification (NCBI taxonomy): domain Eukaryota; kingdom Metazoa; phylum Chordata; class Amphibia; order Anura; family Bombinatoridae; genus Bombina; species Bombina bombina. Next base: position 600,552,968 of record NC_069504.1, read on the forward strand.
ATATATATATATATATATATATATATATATATATATATATATATATATATATATATATATATCCTCCATGTGCGTCTGCACTCCCAATGCTGTGTGGTCATCCACCAGGGTGCAAAGTCAATCAAGTACACAGTCTATATCCAATAAGCGACTGCACTTGCTGGATTTGGTTTAAGAAACCTTTATATCTTTATTAGGTATGTGATATAAGGTAAAAAAATCCTTTATTCCAAAGTTTAAAAGCATATAACGTGCACATTGTACGTGTTTCGTGCACATTGTACTTGTTCACTGCATAAGGATATATATATATATATATATATATATATATATATATATATATATATATATATATATATATATATATATACTATATCCAATAAGGGACTGCACTCGCTGGATTTGGTTTAAGAAACCTTTATATCTTTATTATGGTAACGTTTCGGGGTTCACAGACCCCTTCCTCAGACCAGATAACAGTGCAAGTGAACAAAGTGTGCAATATTTAGCACTAGCCCCACCCATCACAAACATCAAAATTGTGCCAAAATCACAATTACCATGGTAACACATAAACAAGGCCTAATGACCATAACACCAGAAAACAGAAAAACAAAGCAATCAAACATATAACAAACTGCATATGCAAACATCCTGCATTACCTCATAGCTGAATATAGATATATATACACACAAAGTAGTAGATATGACAGGAATCTAACTGTAATTAAGTAGTAGCATAGTCTCAGTAAATTAACATGTATTAGGACAAGCTCTGATTGATAACACACTGATTCACAATAAATCATATACACAAAGGGAGTCTCTTTAACAACTTCATTGTACAAAACCCTATTGCATTTACTAAATGACAAATGGCAGAATAAAAATTGACATAAGACATAGACCTTTAACCTGTAACACAGCATAGGCATTTCAATATCTTAAGTTAGAAATAAGTATCTAAAATATTCATATATGGTCTGCTACTTGTGAGATCAGTATCCCCCACAATCACCTAAAACTAGCTCAGATAAATCCTCTGTGAGTAAATGCAAGTGTAGGATAAATCCGGATATTCCGGTGATTTCATATATCAAAAGACAGAAAAAATATGTCAAGCTGCATCATACGTTTCAAGTGTATGCTATACAGTGTATGAATGGTCAAACACCCTATACCACCTAACATATGAAACAAATATTATATACTATCCTGTGCCCGAAAAAGTGACTCGTACAGATGGGTCTCAATAGGGATATCATTGACCCACTGTATACATATGGCAATCAAGGTACGTTAAGTTGAGACAAAGAACCACAGTCAGCGGGGGCACACTAAAGATGGGTATATCAAATGATGGGTATGTCAAATGAGTATGAAAAAATCTGGATGTTCAGAGCATAGAGCATAGGGGCTATGCTCTGAACATCCAGATTTTTTCATACTCATTTGACATGTCTGCTGTGGAGCACGGCTACACACTGTATACCCTTTACAACGTTATATGCTTTTAAACTTTGGAATAAAGGATTTTTTTACCTTTTTATTCCTTTGCCTGGATACTAGTGCTTTGGACCTCTCTTTGTATACTTTATATATATATATATATATATATATATATATATATATATATATATATATATATATATATATATATATATATATATATTATATTAAACCACAAAGAGCCTTTGATAGTAGCATTACTATTTCTACAATTTAAGGTTAACAAGAAATATGACATCAGTCAATCACTGAGAGTTGAGCTGTTGAATTGATGGCATGATGACAAACTCGATACGATAAAGATAGGCAAGCACATGTACTTTACAGTTTAGGAATGGATAATGGTTTGAACACTACCTGACCAGTTTTTCAACAAATTCCCCTAAAAAAGCTGCAATATTTATTAAACCACAAAGAGCCTTTGATAGTAAAAATTAGTATTCCTACAATTTAAAGAGTACAAGAAATATGCCAGCATCAGTCAATCCCTCACAGTTGAGTTGTTCAGTTGTTGGAATGATGATAAGCTCAATAAGATAAAGATAGGCAAGCACATGTACTTTACAGTTTATGAATGGATAATGGTTTGAAGATGACCTGGCCAGTTTTTTTTTAGCAAATTCCCTTAAAAGGGACCTCAATATATATTAAACCACAAATAACCTTTGATAGTGGAATTACTATTCCTACTATATAAAGAGAACAATTATGTCATCAGTTTAATATTGTAAGAATAAATAACCATAATGACGCCATTTTGTCTCTAGTAATCCATTTTGTGTAAGTATACCATTTTAAGATGAGTTTATTATAGTTCATTATAAGGTATTTATTATGCTGTGAGAAATATATGATGCTGAACACTTTATCTCAATAATTTGTCCGATGGCCTTGCTATGTCCTGGCGATGCGCCCAGATACACCGTTATCTAAAACTGTTTGTTTCTTAGTACAACTCCTTTTTATTCCTTATTTTTAATAAAGTTCTTTGTTCTAAGCATACTGTGAAATGGTGTGATTATGATTATTGTTTAACCCCATATACTGTAACCATTGTCTATAAAAGTATGTGATGCCTTATAATAAACAGAACAGTGATTAGACTTTATATGCTGCCTGTCTAAATGCTGTTTCCCGAGATCTCGCCAAGTAACCATTCAGTTCCAGGTAAAGGTATAGAGTACTTAGGGTGACCATATTGCCGCTTTAAAAAGGGACACATATGAAAAATACATATGTCAGTGTTCTTATACAATACATTTCTTTAAACAGCCCTCAACACAGCCCTGACATATGTATTTTTCATATGTGTCCCTTTTTAAAGCGGCAATATGGTCACCCTAAGAATACTGTGTCAAGTGATATCCGGTTATAAGATAACTCCTACCAATTCTGGTGTCAGAGCATGGGATTCACACAGGGGTCAGTGTTTTATTCTGCTTTTCCCTATGTGAATCTGAACCCAAAGTCTGGACGGCGTTAGTGATATATAAAGGGTTAAAGTCCCCTTATAAGGGGTTAAACTCCCCTGGACAGGTTTGAATCCTGCCATTAAGCGTGGGGTTGAGTAGGTTTGAGTCCTAGCGTAAGCTATAGCGAAAATTATAGCGTGAGTTAAAGTCTCACCTAATTTGTTTGCAAGTTAGAGTCTTACGATAACGGAAGTCTTTCGCTTTGAGGGTTTTAAAGGGTTAAAAGTCCCTCATATAAGCATATAGTATTATATACTTATTCATCTGGCTGATGGATAACTGGACTATCTATGCTCTGTTCTTCATCTGGCTGATGGATAACTGGACCATCTAGACTCTGTTCTTCATCTGGAAGATGGATAACTAGACCATCTGTACTGCTCTCACTTGATTCTATTTAATTTATTTTATTTATTAGAACCATCTTATAATGATCCATTGGGATTATCAATGGCTTCTGCAGCCTCTTCACTGCTCAGGTCATGAATCTGTACCTGGGCTTCTTGTCAGTAAAAATACTTGTTCAGTGAGCCAACCAATTTTTTCTCAGCTTTTTTTTGGGGCTCTGATGATTTTTTGCTTTTTACTTCCACTCAAGTATTTTCTTGCAAGTTTTCTAGATCGTTCGGCTAAGAAAATATATAACCGGAATGAAACAGTTATAAAAATGTTAAAAAAAGACTCCATTGATAAATCCAAGTTTTTTTTATAAATAAATATATATATATATATATATACACAAAAAAGTATATAGATTATGTAACTAAATATATGTGTGCGTACGCATTATAAGAGAAAGTGTGTGAGATAGTGTGTAAAAGATAAGCCGTGTCTGTCCGAATATAAGAGAGAACGTGTATGACTGCACTGCACCAAAACCTAATACAAGATACCAACAGTAAATTCCAAGCATTTAAAGGGACATGAAACCCAAACATTTTCTTTCATGATTTATATACAGAATACAATTTTAAACAATTTTCCAATTTGCTTTTTTATTTAATTTCCTTCATTCTTCAGACATCCTTTGTTGAAGAAATATCAATGCACATGGGTAAGCCAATCACACGGGGAATCTTTGTGCAGCTACAAATCAGCAGCTACTTGAGCCTATTTATATATGCTTTTTAACAAAGGATATTGAG
>NC_069504.1:600562093-600607093 GCF_027579735.1 Bombina bombina
TCTTTTGTAGTTGTGCACAACAGCTTAGGATCCCTTTAAGCAAGATCACATTTTTTTTATATTTAGTTGTGTTTTTAGGACTAATGTTTTTTTTTACCAATTTTAATGGGGGTCTTGTGAGATATGTCTAGATACAGTATTTATCCTTGCCTAAAGGGACAGTTTACTCCAGAATTTTCTATTGTTTAAAAAGATAGATATATTAATATAACCCTAATTTCAGTTCTTTTGACAGACTTGCATTTTAGCCAATAGGTACCCTCTCATAAGTAACTCCATGGGTGAGAGCAAAATGTTATCGCTATGGCACAAATGAACTAACGCCCTCTAGCTGTGAAAAAAACTGTCCAAATGTACTTAGATAAGAGGCGGGCTTCAAGAGCTTAGAAATTAACATATGAGTCTACCTAGGTTTAGCTTTCAACAAAGAATACCAAATTAACAAAGCAAAATTTGATGATGAAAGTAAATTGGAAAGTTGTTTAAAATGAAATGCCCTATCTGAGTCAAGAAAGTTTAATTTTGACTAAACTGTCCCTTTAAGGTATTTAAGTCTCTACAAAACTATATTTATTGCATTACTATCTCAATGGCTGTGCAGCTGAAGTTTTGAATTGGGACATTTCAGACAAAAATCTGAATGCAACTTTGGGACTTTATTTTCTTTCGGCTAGATTCCGAGTTTTTGTCGGTAAGGCTGTGCAAGGCTAACAAGCCTTTTTTTTTCTTAGCGCTCACTTAAGCCAACGCTGGTATTACAGGTTTTCTTCAAGCCGGCGTTAGCCTCAGAAAAGTGAGCGTTGAGCAAAATTTAGCTCCACATCTCACTGTAATACCAGCGCTGCTTATGGTAGCGGTAAGCTGACAAAACGTGCTCATGCACGATTTCCACATAGGAAACAATGGGGCTGAGCTGGCTGAAAAAACCCTAACACCTGCAAAAAAGCAGCGTTCAGCTCCTAACGCAGCCCCATTGTTTCCTATGGGGAAATTCATTTTATGTCTGCACCTAACACTTACACTTACACTTATTAACCCCTAATCTGCCGCCCCCGACATCATCGTCACCTACATTATGTTATTAACCCCTAATCTACTGCCCCCAACATCGCCAAACCCTACATTATATTTATTAACCCCTAATCTGCCCCCCCAATGTCGTCGCAACTATATTAAATGTATTAATCCCTAATCTTCCACCGCCAATGTCGCTGCCACTATAATAAATGTATTAACCCCTAAACCTAAGTCTAACCCTAACCCTAACACCCCCCTAACTTAAATATAATTTAAATACATCTAAATAAATTTACTACAATTAAATAAATTAATCCTATTTAAAACTGAATACTTACCGATAAAATAAACCCTAAGCTAGCTATAATATAACTAATAGTTACATTGTATCTAGCTTAGGGTTTATTATTATTTTACAGGCAACTTTGTATTTATTTTAACTAGGTAGAATAGTTATTAAATAGTTATTAACTATTTAATAACTTCCTAGTTAAAATAAGTACAAATTTACCTGTAAAATAAATCCTAACCTAAGTTACAACTACACCTAACACTACACTATCATTAAATTAATTAAATAAATTACCTACAATTAACTACAATTAACTACAATTAAATTAAATAAACTAAAGTATAAAAACAAACACTAAATTACAGAAAATAAAAAAAGAATTACAATTTTTTAAACTAATTACACCTAATCTAATCCCCCTAATAAAATAAAAAAAGCCCCCCAAAATAATAAAATTCCCAACCCTATACTAAATTACAAATAGCCCTTAAAAGGGCCTTTTGCGGGGCATTGCCCCAAAGTAATCAGCTCTTTTACCTGTAAAAAAAATACAATACCCTCCAACATTAAAACCCACCACCAACACACCCAACCCTACTCTAAAACCCACCCAATCCCCCCTTAAAAAAACCTAACACTAACCCCTTGAAGATCACCCTACCTTGAGCCGTCTTCACCCAGCTGGGCACAAGTGGACGTCCAGAGGGGCAGAAGTCTTCATCCGATCCAGCCAGAAGAGGACCTCCAGATGGGCAGAAGGCTTCATCCAGGCAGCATCTTCTATCTTCTTCCATCAGAAGTGGAGCGGGTCCATCTTGAAGACATCCGACGCGGAGCATCCTCTTCCATCCGACGGTGACTGAAGAATGAAGGTTCCTTTAAGTGACATCATCCAAGATGGCATCCCTTCAATTTCGATTGGCTGATAGAATCCTATCAGCCAATCGGAATTAAGGTAGGAAAAATCCTACTGGTGGATGCAATCAGCCAATAGGATTGATCTTGCATTCTATTGGCTGTTCCAATCAGCCAATAGAATGCAAGCTCAATCCTATTGGCTAATTGGATCAGCCAATAGGATTGAACTTCAATCCTATTGGCTGATTGCATCAGCCAATAGGATTTTTCCTACCTTAATTAGATAGAAGATGCCACCTGGATGAAGCCTTCTGCAGGTCTGGATGTCCTCTTCTGGCCGGATCGGATGAAGACTTCTGCCCCTCTGGACGTTTACTTGTGCCTGGCTGGGTGCAGACGGCTCAAGGTAGGGTGATCTTCAAGGGGGTAGTGTTAGGTTTTTTTAAGGGGGGGATTGGGTGGGTTTTAGAGTAGGGTTGGGTGTGTGGGTGGTGGGTTTTAATGTTGGGAAGGTATTGTATTTTTTTTACAGGTAAAAGAGCTGATTACTTTGGGGCAATGCAAAAGGCCCTTTTAAGGGCTATTTGTAATTTAGTATAGGGTAGGGAATTTTATTATTTTGGGGTGCTTTTTTATTTTATTAGGGTGATTAGATTAGGTGTAATTATTTTTAAAAAATTGTAATTCTTTTTTTATTTTCTGTAATTTACAATAGATACAAATGTAACTATTAGTTATATTGTAGCTAGCTTAGGGTTTATTTTATCGGTAAGTATTTAGTTTTAAATAGGATTAATTTATTTAATAGTAGTAAATTTATTTCATTTTATTTAAATTATATTTAAGTTAGGGGGTGTTAGGGTTAGGGTTAAACTTAGGTTTAGGGTTTAATAAATTTAATATAGTAGCGGCAACGTTGGGTGCGACAGATTAGGGGTTAATAAATGTAGGTAGGTGTCGGCAATGTTAGGGATGGCAGATTAGGGGTTAATAAAATTGAACTAGTATTTGTGAGGCGGGATGAGTGGCGGTTTAGGGGTTAATAAATGTATTAAAGTGGCGGCGATGTCCAATCGGCAGATTAGGGGTTAAACATTTTAGTTAAGTGTTTCCAATGTTGAGGGGGGCCTTGGTTTAGGGGTTAATAGGTAGTTTATGGGTGTTAGTGTACTTTTTAGCACTTTAGTTAAGAGTTTTATGTTACGGCGTTAGCCCATAAAACTCTTAACTACTGACTTTTAAATGCGGTAGGAGTCTTGCCAGGAGAGGGTCTACCGCTCACTTTTTCAGGCGATCGTAATACCGGCGTTAGGAAAATCCCATTAAAAAGATAGGATACGCAATTGATGTAAGGGGATTTGCGGTATGCTAAAATCGCGTAAAAAAAGTGAGCGGTAGACCCTCTCCTGACAGACTCGTAATACCAGTGAGCGTTAAAAAGCAGCGTTGGGACCCCTCAACGCTGCTTTTTTAGGCTAACGCAAGACTCGTAATCTAGGCGTTTGTTTTTTTTCTTTTGTATTGCACTGTTTTACAATAAAGGACAAAAACAAATCCGGATGCTTGTCACATGATAAGCAAGGGAGCGTGCGTGCATCTAGCCTGGTCAATTGGCAGGGGGATAAAGTCTGTGTTTTAATTCAATACTTTATCAGCTTAATCTCGCTCCAGTGTAGCACAAACTGTTGAGACAGTGCTCCGACACAACAAACATTTCATAAGGAACAGGGAATTTGTAATGCTAATGGGGATTTTTTTCTTCAGCATACAGAACACTGCAAAACATGCAGGATTGAGAGAAATGCTTATAGGTGTAGTGTCTGAATATTAGTTCACAGGCCCTCACAGGATATGTGCGTATGCTGCTGAGAAACAGAAACACTGACAGATTGTGGGCAGAAGCAGGATATGAGATATGAGATTGTTAGGAGGTTTGAAACGTCATGTTTTTTCTCAGGGATTTGAATGCGGCACATTTTCTCTGCTGAACTATATACTGTAGGTATTTTGCAGATCCTGTTAGGCTTTAGTTCAAAGGGCATCATAATCATTTAAAATAGGGTTGTTTTTTTATTGTCAAACTTGAGGCTTCTTCCTCTCCTTATCAGCCAGTGAAGATCACTAGAAAGTACAAAACAAATACTAGTTTCAATTAAAAAACAAACAAAAACAGCTGTTACTTAAAGGGATAGTAAAGTCCAAATTAAACTTCTATGATTCAGATAGGGCATGTCATTTTAAACAACTTTCTAATTTACTTTTATCATCAAATTTGCGTTGTTCTCTTGTTATTCTTAGTTGAAATCTAAACCTAGGTAGGCTCATATGCTAATTTCTAAGCCCTCGAAGGTCGCCTCTGCATTTGACAGTTTTTCAAAGCTAGAGGGCATTAGTTCACGTGTTACATATAGATAACATTATGCTCATGCACGTGAAGTTATTTAAGAGTCAGCGCTAATTGCCGGAAATGCATGTCTGTCAAAATATCTGAGATAAGGAGGCAGTCAGCAGAAGCTTAGATACAAGGTATTTACAGAGGTAAAAAGCATATTTCTATAACAGTGTTGGTTATGCAAAACTGGGGTATGGTAAATAAAGGGATTATCTTTTTAAACAATAACATTTTTGGTGTTTACTATCCCTTTAACATTTTTTTCAAAACTTGCTCAAAATGTTGCAGTACAATGTCCCTTTAAGGTGGAACTTGTCACACTTGCCATGCATTGTGTTCACAAGCCCCTAATCCATAAACCAGCAAATCTTCATTCTAATCAGATTACATTTTGAGGTGTTGTCTGAAGCCGACCAAGCAAAATACACAATGTCACAGCGATGAATTATTCCTTGTCAGATGTTTCATTACCAAAGACAAATAGCCACACATTTTATAAGGGCTGTAAGAATAAAGCAGAACTGGGTATGATCTGAAAGATAAACAGGCAGGTTCAACAGTACAATAGCAACCGTCAAATTCTTAACCTTTACTAATTTTTTCTATAGGAAAATATGTGAGTCAGCAACATGCCTGTTTGCCCGAGCTCACTCTAGCAGCACCAAGATATGTGATTGGCAAATTATTTAACATAAATCCTGCCCCCTCAATGCAACACATTACTATTAAAGGGACATTTAATAAAATACCCCCCCCCCCCTTCAATGTAATACTGTATGTATACTGCAGGTCTGAGGAAATATATTTGTTGTAGACGACAGTAGACCACTACCTGATACCATTATAAATATTGCAAGTACTATATATTCCAGGAGGCTCATGTAGGGAGGAACTCATTTAATTTTTGCAATCTATACCATAATTATAAGCTCTTCAGTCAAAATTAATTACTTGAAAAACAGACAAACATGGCACTATTTACACTTAAGCAGGTAAAGAAATGAGAAATAATATTTTCTTATACCATGCATTTTTAACCCTGTACGTCGCTTGTCGTTAAGGGATTGTTTGGGTATAATAGCGCTGGACTTGCTGCAAGTGGCAAGATTGCGCTATTAGACACTCCCTCCCTCCTGCATGCTTTCTAAAATAGCCCGGTCTCACTCCGTACGTCATTTAGGGATCATTTGTAATTTATAATAGCGCGGGTCTATTGCGCTATTAGACACTCCCTCCCTCCTGCAGGCTTGCTAAAATAGCCTGTTTTCACTGTGAACGTTGGTGGTCGTTAAGGGGTTAAAGATAGGCTAAAAAATGTTACATTTTATTTTTACATGGATAATAAATTTAGAATGTTTAAATAAATAAAAATATTTAGCTCAACTACTTACCAAAAAATATAGAGATTATAAAGTAGGTAGGTTTTACAGATGGTCAGGCATCACATTATTATACATAACTTTAACCCTTTAAGTGCTGAGCCATTTCTCACCGTGTGCCGAAGCAGCCTTTTCTTTGGGTGTGTGACACACACACAGAAAATTAGATACAAGATACAATTATTTTTTTTGTCACTTTGCTTCATCCTGCTCATTATGCAGAAAACTATATAAACTTTGAATTTTATTACGGGGTGACAACAAATTTATTTATGATCGGCCCAAACCCTCTGTAGCCAAAAAAACATGAAACACTTTCACAAATCATAATTATAATTCCATACTTTTCATTTACTTTTACAGTCATACAATAGCGCTACTTAGGGGTTGATTTATCAAGCTGCGGCAGACAGGGATGCACATACGCGCCCTGTCCGCTGCAGCTTGCCTCTGGCGGGCTGAGTTCCGCTGCCGGAATTCAGCATTGCACAAGAACACAATTTTGCGCTCTTGTGCAACGCCGCCCCCTTCCCGCGCACAGCCAATCACGCGCGGGCAGGAGCTGTCAATCTCCCTGGTCAGACGAAACTGGGGAGATTTAAATTTGCCACCTAAGAGGTGGCAAAAGGTTAGAGAAGCAGCAGTCTGATGACCGCTGCTTGTTAAATACGGACTGCAGGTTCTCTTGTGAGAACCTGCAGTCGAAGGGGGTCGAAGCAGGGATAGGCACAGACAAAGGATGTGGTGGACATTTTCCAAAGTACAGACCTTAGTGAAGGACACCAAGGTACATTTGAAATTAAAAACATTATGTTATAGAGCTTAGTGTTATTATACTGATACAGATACCACTGATGCTATAACCAGCCCTCCTCTGGCTATACCCATGTGCCAGTGTCACTACTGTGTCATTATATAGTGCTGGGTGTTATTATACTGATAAAGATACCACTGATTCTATAACCAGCACTCCTCTGGCTATACCCATGTGCCAGGGTTACTACTGTGTCATTATATAGCGCTGGGTGTTATTATACTGATGCAGATACCACTGACCCTATAACCAGCCCTTGTCTGGCTATACTCATGTGCCAGTGTCACTACTGTGTCTTTGTATAGAACTGGGTGTTATTATACAGATGCAGATACACATCCAGTATTTCACTCAGGCTTTATTTATTCCATAACTTATCACCCAATATCGCTAGCAGTCTCTTGACAAGCCACTAACTTTATTCACACTGCATATTTTTTTTATTCCTATTATTTAATCAGAAAGAAAAGATATACTAAGGTTGTGGTGGACACTGCAAAGGCTAGTCACGGACATCAGTGTCCGTGTACGGACACCTTGCCTATCCCTGGGTCGAAGGCTGGCGAAAGCCCTTGATAAATCAAGCCCTTAGTGTGTTTCTAAAAGAACCAGTGATGTATGAGCCTTCATGCCGACAACACGTCTACTGGTTGCCATCAGGGGAACATTAATGTTATGAAGATCGTACCTATAAGTACTTGAAACACCTTATTTGAACACAGGGACGTTGTCTTGGAAAAGGGGTCTTCTAATCAATTTCTCTGTTCAAGAGCTATATAGAGTTGTAAACCCCTCATTGTGACAAGTTATTATTATTATTATCGGTTATTTGTAGAGCGCCAACAGATTCCGCAGCGCTAAGTTTTTGCCATTGTCATGTAAATCACCTGGAAGATGAGCAGTAGCATGACTACTTTGAAAGAGAATGGCCTCTTTTAAATAAGAACTCACATCTATGCATTGTGTGAGGCAAGGAAGGTGCTACCCCCTTCCATGATTTTCCATATGCACATGGTTCTATCACTATTGCCATGGTGGTCATCTGATAGCCCCCTGAGCATGTGACTCTTCAATTGAAAGAGGGGGCTCTAGTGTTCAAATAAATATATGGGTCACTTGCTCCATTATGTAGATAGTGGTGGCTGAGTCTCTTTAAGTGTCAAGTTCGCTAAAATTCATGCAGAGTTGTACTTTATACAGGTGATTGCCTATTTATGGCAAATATCTACAATAAAAAGGCTTAATATTCCTTATAGGAAAAAGGAAGAAGTAACTCTGTTCTCTCTAAGATCTCATGTCCCTCTGTGTTGTTGGAGGAGATAATGACATTTAGGCAACTCATTCATATACAGATGTTTTAAATGAAAGAAAGCAGCAGTCTAAAAAGCCGCCTCAGTAGAGGGGTGGAAATTGCTTAGTATTTAAGAGATTATGGAGTAATATAACAAATGGGTTAATGTAACACTTGGTCATTAGATGTATAGTAATTTGCATGCCTCTGGCTCAGTGCAGATGGTGTACTCGCCCTTTGCCAAAGATGCTCACATTCTCTAGATAACCACACTGTAATTACTGAGGGATGATAGCAGAACTGCTCCTGGAGATTAAATTACAAAACTGCAAACCACAGGAAATTAACACTGTCCCAAAATGACCCTAGGTAATGAACCTTCAATGTGATGCAGATGTAACCTATTAGCAGTATAATGTCTAAAGCTTTGAAGAGGCTCATATTCCATGGTCGGCTCTTTGGAAATCACAACCATTACAACTTAGGTTATTAACATAGTATTCAAAATTGGCACAAGGCCAGCTTCAACCAACCAACAATTCAAATTCTTACTTCTTTCTAGATTTTAGGCTCTTAAACTTTTTACATTCAGGATAACCTATTCAGAGAGCCAAACTGTAAGTATCATACATAGAGCTGTCCTGTGCATTACATTGAGTGACACCCCCATTCTTCTATGCACCATACTGTACAATTGCTCATGTGCTTTGGGTTCTAATGTGGGCATAAACTTGGCAAAAATGATGCAGAGACATTCCTCTGGCAGGGCTGGCCAGTACATTAGGCTAACATAGGGCACAGAGGTTCAACTTAGGGACATTTCACTTCCATTAGCAGTTCAATCAAATGTTTAAAAGTTACAGACCGTGCCTGGTCAATCTCAGCCAAGGTATTTTATTAGCCTCTCCTTACATTTACTATTTTGTTGTTTCTCATATCTATTGTCCATGTTAGTGGACTAAACAATTGGAATGACTACTCCAAAAGCAAGAAATGGTCTGTTTTAGTCATGAACTGCAGATGAATGGCACAGAATATAACTGCGGCAGAATTTAGGTCTCTCCTAGGGCTCATGGAACCCTTGTGCCAGTAATGCATCTGGGCTCATATTTGGCATCTAGTATTATTTGTGCATGGGTTGTTCTAAAGGAAAGCATACAGAGATAATAATCTGTGGTCTGGTTATAATTCCCAGTTTGGCCCAATCTTCTATTTATTATGCAAAGCAGTACTCTTTTTGACATCACAGTTATATAATAAATAGAAGTATTACTTGGAGATATGGAAAAAAAACCTCAATTTTTTGATGAACTATTGTTATTTTAATTGCTATTTTATTTAAATATTTTTTAAACATACATTTTCACATTAAAATATGCATTTAATTGTTCAAAGAAGCAGCTTGTTCCCTTTGCAATTTGCACTGCAGAGTAAATAGGCCAGGTTAAAGAGCCCCACCAGTCCACCATCTCCATGTTTTGTGCATATCTCAGGACTGGAACAACAAATCATGAGCCAAGTACAATGGCGGCTGTAGCATTACGTGCTGCTACACTGATGTGATGCGTCCCTGCCTGCGCTTCTGTAGGAGGGATCAGTGCAGCTGCTGGGCTGGAATAGAACATTTAAGTGACATGACATGTTAAGAAAGCCATTTTTTATTTTTTTTATAAAAAATTGTAGCCTCAAGGGTTTTAGATATTACATAGCCTCCTATCACAATTAATTGTACAGTCCTAAATAGAACAAACATTTAATACATTTCTATTTACCAACACAATTTATTATGCAAATGAGAGCAGCTTCTTGAATCCAAAACAATACATTAGCAGTAAATGTATTCAAGACAATATGTAACCATAAGCAGTGCCAGATTTAGGGCTCCATAAGCCTAGAGCTGTATATTTTGGTGGGCCTATTTTCGTAGAAACACTCACACATTGCCACTGACACCCAAACACTCACACACTGACATACACATACTAACACACACTTATACAAAGACACGCTAACAATCACACACACACAGACACTAACATACACTGACACACACACAGAAACACTAACACACACAGTTACACATACATACTAAACACATAGACCCATGCATACACACTAGCACACAGACACACTAATACACACACTGATACAAAGACAGGTGCAGACACACTAATATGCAGACACACTAACACACAGACAATAACACAGACACATTAACACACTAAGAGGCCTACTTATCAAGCCGTCAACTGTGCTGCATTCGCTGGCACCAATACACTTGCCTGACATTGCCTAACATCGCTGCCGCGGACCTGAATACGTTCTCCATAGTTAACAAAAAAGCTGTCAAACATTTGCGCATCAAGTACGGGGCGATGAGCAGCGGACTGTTGCTAACTAACAGTCATCGATCTCGTTGCTCTTCTCCTTTTTCACAGCTTTATTTGTATACTGTCACTAAGCACTACTACTACTACTACGGTCACCTAATCTGCCACCCCCTATACCGCCGCCACCTACATTATGTTATAAACCCCTAATCTGCTGCCCCCTACACTGCCGCCACCTAAGGTGACCAGGTGTCCCGTATTGCCCGGGACAGTCCCGCATTTTAAAGGTCTGTCCCGGGTCCCGGGTGCCTCCATTCATTGTCCCGGAATGACTGACTGCTGAAACTGACAGCACTGACAGCCGCACTGACAGCCAGCTGATTGACTCACTCTCACTGGTCTTAGACTAAGTTAGTCTCCAGGGCGGGTAACAAGCGGCTTCCCGCAGCGCAGAAGATAGATAGTGAGGTGAGACTCCAGACAACATCATCCCAGGGGGCCAGACTGCAGACCAGAGGCGCAGGATATGAATTTATTTTATTATATGCAAGATTTCCCCGGCGGACCCACCCGCCCCCCTCTGGGTTGCTGTCTAGTCTAGTCTCTACACTCTTTCTAGCTCTATATAATGCGAGCGATACAGCCAGCGGTATGGACTACTACTGACCATGACCTGGCCCGTGGAGGACGTTAGTGGAGTCGAGACGAGACCGGTGGAGAGAGTGACTGCTGTTGCTGACTTGACTGTGCCTGTGACACTCCATTGGACTGGAGCTAAGCATTAGGTAAGTTAAGTAACGCCATGACCGCTGATTCATGCAGGCAAAATGTACAGCTTTGCAGTTTGCAGTCACTCCAATGACAACATTTCCTCCTAACCTAAGGTAAATCAAACGGTTCTCTCCAACCGATAACCGTTTGATTTACCTTAGGAGGAAATGTTGTCATTGTTTGTAAAAGGGAAACGTGCTGAAGGGACTGCTGGGTATTAAAAAGTTGCTACTGTAAGCTACGAGAGGTGTCCGGGCAATACTTGGTGTGGGCTGAAAGAGTTGGCATTGGGGTGCATAGATACAGGGCCTGTATGCACCCCAATGCCAACTCTTTCAGCCCACACCAAGTATTGCCCGGACAACTCTCGTAGTGGTGCTTACTGTCCTGCACTTTGTATTTGCCTGTGAGCTCACTAAAATCATGTGAGGAAGTTGGTATAATCTACATTTGGAAATATGATGACCCTCAGATAGGGATATCTAGTTCCTCCACTGCCACAAAACTTCAGTGGAGTGCTAATGATGTCTGAAAGACATCTAACATTATTGAGATTAAGCGGTATTACAGATATGTGTTTGGCTTTTATTACTTCTATCACTGCTTTCTGACCATTTATTGGGCCATGCATTCTAATGAATAATTAAGTTGTTTCCTTTATGACCTCACCATGTTTAGTAAGCTTCCAGCAGGGGTTACATGTAGTAATATCCATAATATGATTATATAATAATTCTCAAGTGATTATATATTTGATACACAATCTAAACCACTTTTATTAGTCTTTACTTGGCCTTTGCACTGTTTCTATTGCTCAGTAAAATATAAATATTCACATGCAATATAATGTGACAATGTATACATGAAGAAGTTTTCACACAGAGGGGGTTGCGGTCCAGAGGGGGGGGCGGGCTTTCCAAGGGGGGGGGGGTTGGGGGGGCGTCCCTGAATGGCAGTTTGGATATGTGGTCACCCTACCGCCACCTACATTATGTTATTAACCCCTATCCCGGCGCTCACGGAGCCCACAGCAACTAAATAAAGTTATTAACCCCTAAACCGCCAGCCCCCCACATCGCCATAAACTAAATTAACCTATTAACCCCTAAACTTAACAACCCGCTAACTTTATATGAAATATTACCTCATCCCTATCTTATAATCAATTTAAACTTACCTTTAAAATTACATTAAACTATATTAAATTAATAATTAATCTACCCTAACTTTTATAATAAAATTACATTAAACTACATTAAACTATTAATTAACCTACCCTAACTTTTATAATAAAATTACATTAAACTATATTAAATTAATAATTAATCTAGCCTAACTTTTATAATAAAATTACATCAAACTACAAATTAAATTAACTCTATTATATATTTAAAAACCTAACCCTACTCAAATAATTTAAATCTAAACTAATAAATTACTAAATTACAAAAAACTAACAACTAAGTTACAAAAAATAACAAACACTAAGTTACACAAAAAAATAAACACTAAGTTACAAAAAATAAAAAAGAAATTATCAAAGATTTAAACTAATTACACCTAATCTAAGAGCCCTATGAAAATAAAAAGCCCCCCAAAATAAAAAAAACCCTAACCTACAATAAACTACAAATAGCCCTTAAAGGGGCCTTTTGCAGGGCATTGCCCCAAATAAATCAGCTCTTTTACCTGTAAATAAAAAATACAAACAACCCCCCCAACAGTAAAACCCACCACCCACACAACCAACCCCCCAAATAAAAACCTAATCTAAAAAACCTAAGCTCCCCATTGCCCTGAAAAGGGCATTTGGATGGGCATTGCCCTTAAAAGGGCATTTAGCTCTATTGCAGCCCAAACCCTAATCTAAAACTAAAACCCAGCCAATAAACCCTTAAAAAATCCTAACACTAACCCCCGAAGAATCACTTACAGTTTTGAAGATCCAACATCCTTCCTCCAAGATTCATCCAAACCCGCAGAAGTCTTCATTCAGACAGCATCTTCTATCTTCATCCATCCGGCGCGGAGCGACTCCATCTTCCAGACATCTGACGCGGAGCATCCTCTTCCATCGACCTCTTCTTCAGAATGAATGTTCCTTTAAATGACGTCAACCAAGATGGCATCCCTTAGATTCCGATTGGCCGATTCTATCAGCCAATCGGAATTAAGGTTGAAAAAATCCTATTGGCTGTTGCAATCAGCCAATAGGATTGAGCTTTCATCCTATTGGCTGATCCAATCAGCCAATAGGATTGAGCTTGCATACTATTGGCTGATAGAATTCTATCAGCCAATCGGAATCTAAGGGACGCCATCTTGGATGACGTCATTTAAAGAAACATTCATTCCGAAGAAGACGTCGATGAAAGAGGATGCTCCGCGTCGGATGTCTGGAAGATGGAGCTGCTCCACGCTGGATGGATGAAGATAGAAGATGCCGTCTGGGTGAAGACTTCTGCAGGCTTGGATAAAGACTTCGGCCGCTTGGATGAAGACTTCTGCCAGCTTCTTGGAGGATGGATGTCGGATCTTCAAAACTGTAAGTTGATCTTTGGGGGGGTTAGTGTTAGGAATTTTTAAGGGTTTATTGGGTGGGTTTTAGTTTTAGATTAGGGTTTGGGCTGCAATAGAGCTACATGCCCTTTTAAGACAATGCCCATCCAAATGCCCTTTTCAGGGCAATGGGGAGCTTAGGTTTTTTTAGATTAGGTTTTTATTTGGGGGGGTTGGTTGTATGGGGGGGTGGGTTTTACTGTTGGGGGAGTATTTATATTTTTTATTTACAGGTAAAAGAGCTGATTTCTTTGGGGCAATGCCCCGCAAAAGGCCCTTTTAAAAGCTATTTGTAGTTTATTGTAGGTTAAGGGGTTTTTTTATTTTGTGGGGGCTTTTTTATTTTCATAGGGCTCTTAGATTAGGTGTAATTAGTTTAAATCTTTGATAATTTATTTTTTATTTTTTGTAACAGTGTTTATTTTTTTGTGTAACTTAGTGTTTGTTATTTTTTGCAACTTAGTTGTTAGTTTTTTGTAACTTAATATTTTTTTAGTGTATATTTAAATTATTTGAGTAGAGTTAGTTGTTTAAATATATAATATAGTTAATTTAATTTGTAGCTTAATGTAATTTTAGTATAAAAGTTAGGTTAGATTAATTATTAATTTAATATAGTTTAATGTAATTTTATTATAAAAGTTAGGGTAGGTTAATTATTAGTTTAATATAGTTTAATGCAATTTTATTAAAATAGTTAGGGTAGGTTAATAATTAGTTGAATATAGTTTAATGTAATTTTATTATGATAGGGTAGGTTAATTATTAGTTGAATATAGTTTAATGTAATTTTATTATAATAGTTAGGGTAGGTTAATTGTTAGTTGAATATAGTTTAATGTAATTTTATTATAATAGTTAGGGTAGGTTAATTGTTAGTTGAATATAGTTTAATGTAATTTTATTATAATAGTTAGGGTAGGTTAATTATTAGTTTAATATAGTTTAATTTAATTTTAAAGATAAGTTTAAATTGATTATAAGATAGGGATGAGTTAATATTTCATATAAAGTTAGCAGGTTGTTAGGTTTAGGGGTTAATAGGTTAATTTAATTAATGGCGATGTGGGGGGCTGGGGGTTTAGGGGTTAATAACTTTATTTAGTTGTGGTGGGCTGCGGGAGCGGCGGGATAGGGGTTAATAACTTTATATAGGTGATGACGGTGTCGGGGGGCAGATTAGGGGTTAATAAGTATAATGTAGGTGGTGGCGGGGCAGCAGATTAGGGGTTAATAAGTATAATGTAGGTGGCGGCGGTGTAGGGGCGGCAGATTAGGGGTTAATAAGTATAATGTAGGTGTCGGCGGTGTCGGGCGGCAGATTAGAAGTTAATAAGTATAATGTAGGTGGCGGCGGTGTAGGGGCGGCAGATTAGGGGTTAATAAGTATAATGTAGGTGGCAGCGGTGTAGGGGGCGGCAGATTAGGGGTGTTTAGACTCGGGGGTTATGTTAGGTGTAAACATAACTTTTATTCTCCCATAGGAATCAATGGGATATCGGGCAGCAGTGAGCATAAGCTTTTGCTGCTTTCAGACTCCCATTGATTCCTATGGCATCCGCCGCCTCCAGGGCGGCAGATTGGAAACCAGGTACGCTGGGCCGGAATAGTGGCGAGCGTACCTGGTAGTTATTAGTTAACTAGCAAAAGTAGTCAGATAGTGCCGAATTTGCATTCAGAACATCGTAAGCATCGATCTGTGTCGGACTGAGATCGGTTGATCGTATGTTACGTCACAAAATTCTACTTTTGCCGGTCTGTAGGCTTTGATAAATGAGGCGAATCAAGCTCTCCACAATTACGCTGCAGAATTCCAGCGCATTTGCGGTTGATGGCTTGATAAATAGGCACCATAGAGACACTGAAACTGACACAAAGACACACTAACAAACACACACATATTCACTAACTCTCTGACACACTAACACATACAGACACACTAAACACATACGCCTAGATCACGAGTTTGGCGTTAACCTTAAAAAGCAGCATTGAGAGGTCCCAATGCTGCTTTTTAACGCCCTCTGGTATTACGAGTCTGTCAGGTACAGGTGTACCGGTCACTTTGCTTCCACGACTCGAGGCTTACGCAAATCCCCTTACGTCAATTGCGTATCCTATCTTTTTAATGGGATTTGCCTAACGCCGGTATTACGAGTCTTGGAAGAAGAGTGGTAGACCCTCTCCTGTCCAGACTCCTACCGCATTTAAAAGTCAGTAGTTAAGAGTTTTATGGGCTAACGCCGGAACATAAAGCTCTTAACTAAAGTGCTAAAAAGTACACTAACACCCATAAACTACCTATTAAGCCCTAAACCGAGGCCCCCCCCCACATTGCAAACACTAACATATTTTTTTTAACCCCTAATCTGCCGACCGGACATCGCCGCCACCTACATTATACCTATGAACCCCTAATCTGCTGCCCCTAAGATCGCCAACACCTACATTTATGAACCCCTAATCTTCCGACCCCAACGTCGCCGCTACTATAATAAATTTATTAACCCCTAAACCTAAGTCTAACCCTAACCCTAACCCCCCTAACTTAAATATAATTTAAATTATACGAGATTAATTTAACATAATTAAATAAATTAATCCTATTTAAAACTAAATACTTACCTATAAAATAAACCCTAAGCTAGCTACAATATAACTAATAGTTACATTGTAGCTAACTTAGGGTTTATATTTATTTTACAGGTAAGGTTGTATTTATTTTAGCTAGGTACAATAGTTATTAAATAGTTATTAACTATTTAAAAACTACCTAGCTAAAATAAGTACAAAATTACCTGTAAAATAAATCCTAACCTAGGTTACAATTACACCTAACACTACACTTTCATTAAACTAATTACCTAAACTACCTACAATTAAATACAATTAAATTAAATTAAATAAATTACGGGGAAAAAAAACACTAAATTACAGAAAATAAAAAAAGAATTACAAGAATTTTAATCTAATTACACCTAATCTAATCCCCCTAATAAAATAAACCCCCCCCCCAAAATAATAAAATGTACCTACCCTATACTAAATTACAAATAGAACTTAAAAGGGCCTTTTGTGGGGCATTGCCCCAAAGTAATCAGCTCTTTTACCTGTAAAAAAAATACAATACCCCCCAACATTACAACCCACCACCCACACACCCCTACTCTAAAACTCACCCAACCCCCCCTTAAAAAAAATAACACTAACCCCCTGAAGATCACCCTACCTTGAGCCGTCTTCACCCTGCCGGGCACAAGTGGTCCTCCAGAGGGTCCGAAGTCTTCATCCGATCGGGGCAGAAGAGGTCCTCCAGATGGCAGAAGGCTTCATCCAGGCGGCATCTTCTATCTTCATCCTTCTGGAGCGGGTCCATCTTCAATCCAGCCGACGTGGAGCATCCTCTTCAAACCAAGTCCTAGCGAAGAATGAAGGTTCCTTTAAATGACGTCATCCAAGATGGCGTCCCTTGAATTCCAATTGGCTGATAGAATCCTATCAGCCAATCGGAATTAAGGTAGGAAAAATATTGAATTGAAGTGCAATCCGATTAGCTGATCCAATCAGCCAATAGGATTGACCTTGCATTCCTTTGGCTGTTCCAGGATTTTTCCTACCTTAATTCCGATTGGCTGATAGGATTCTATCAGCCAATCGGAATTCAAGGGACGCAATCTTGGATGACGTCATTTAAAGGAACCTTCATTCTTCGTTAGGACTTCGTTTGAAGAAGATGGCTCCGCGTCGGCTGGATTGAAGATGGACCCGCTCCGGAAGGATGAAGATAGAAGATGCCGTCTGGATGAAGCCTTCTGCCGTCTGGAGGACCTCTTCTGCCCCGATCGGATGAAGACTTCGGACCCTCTGGGGGACCACTTGTACCCAGCTGGGTGAAGACGGCTCAAGGTAGGGTGATCTTCAGGGGGTTAGTGTTAGGTTTTTGTAAGGGGGGATTGGGTGGGTTTTAGAGTAGGGGTGTGTGGGTGGTGGGTTGTAATGTTGGGGGGGTATTGTATTCTTTTTTTTACAGGTAAAAGAGCTGATTACTTTGGGACAATGCCCCGCAAAAGGCCTTTTTAAGGGCTATTTGTAATTTAGTAGGGTAGGGAAATTGTATTATTTTGGGGGGCTTTATTTTTGTATTAGTGGGATTAGATTAGGTGTAATTAGTTTAAAATTCTTGTAATTCTTTTTTTTTCTGTAATTTAGTGTTGTTTTTTTTCGTAATTTAGTTTATTTCATTTAATTGTAATTAATTGTAGGTAGTTTAGGTAATTAGTTTAATGATAGTGTAGTGTTAGGTGTAATTGTAACTTAGGTTAGGATTTATTTTACAGGTAATTTTGTACTTATATTAGCTAGGTAGTTATTAAATAGTTAATAACTATTTAATAACTATTGTACCTAGTTAAAATAAATACAAAGTTGCCTGTAAAATAAAAATAAACCCTAAACTAGATACAAATGTAAAAATTGTAGCTATCTTAGGGTTTATTTTATCGGTAAGTATTTAGTTTTAAAAAGGATTAATTTATTTAATTATGTTAAATTAATTTTGTTTAATTTAAATTATATTTAAATTGGGGGGGTTAGAGTTAGACTTAGGTTTAGGGGTTAATAACTTTATTATAGTGGCGGCGACATTGGCGGCAGATTAGGGGTTAATAAGTTTAATATAGTTGTGGTGACGTTGGGGGGCAGATTAGGGGTTAATAACTATAATGTAGGTGTCGGCGATGTTGGGGGCAGCAGATTAGGGGTTTATAAGTATAATGTAGGTGGCGGCGGTGTCCGGAGCGGCAGATTAGGGTTTAATAGTATAATGCAGGTGGCGACGATGTTGGGGGCGGCAGATTAGGGGTTAAAAAGTGTAAGATTAGGGGTGTTTAGACTCGGGGTTCATGTTAGGGTGTTAGGTGTAGGCATATTTTTTATTTTCCCATAGTAAACAATGGGGCTGCGTTAGGAGCTAAACGCTGCTTTTTTGCAGGTGTTAGGTTTTTTTTCAGCCAGCTCAGCCCCATTGTTTCCTATGGGGAAATCGTGCACAAGCACGTTTTGCCAGCTTACCGCTACCGTAAGCAACGCTGGTATCGAGGTGAGATGTGGAGCTAAATTTTGCTCAACGCTCTCTTTTCTGAGGCTAACGCCAGCTTAAAGAAAACTCGTAATACCAGTTTTGGCTTAAGGGAGCGGTAAGAAAAAAAGGAGCGTTAGTCCCGCAAGCCTTATCGAACAAAAACTCGTGATCTAGCTGATACTAAACACATAGATCCATGCATGCATACACACTAGCACACAGACACACTAATACACACACTGATTCACAGATACACACAGAGATATACTGACACTAATATGCAGACACACTAACACACAGACACTGGCATTGACACAATAAACCACAGATACACCCAAATACATACTAACACACAGACACTGACACACAGACAAACAGAGAGGTAATTCTATTTAAAGGAACATTAAACACTGAACAAATGATAGAGTGATGCGTTCAAATAAAATATTAGTCTGAGAATAACATGTAGATGTATTTTTTAAAGTTTCATTAGCTGTTTACATATTAACAAAATAAGTGTAAACTTTTAGTGTCTATAAAACTGCCATGTTGTAACTTACCTTCTCTACTATGGCTAATTAGGGACAGTTATAAATAGGTCACTAGACTACGCAGCCAATGTCTGTGTGGAATATAACAGTGTTCTGCAGACTTTTTTATATATAGGATTAACATTTTATATTACCATCTCAAAGTGTTTAATGTTCCTATAAAGGGCAGTCTACATCAGATTTTTATTGTTTAAAAATACAGATAATCACTTTATTATCCATTTCTCAGTTTTGCATAACCAACACAGTTATATTAAAGGGACACTGAACCCAAATTTTTTCTTTTGTGGTTCAGATAGAGCATGAAATTTTAAGCAACTTTCTAATTTACTCCTATTATCAAATGTTCTTTATTCTCTTGGTATCTTTATTTGAAATGCAAGAATGTAAGTTTAGATGCCGACCCATTTTTGGTGAACAACCTATGTTGTCCTTGCTGACTGGTGGATAAATTCATCCACCAATCAAAAACTGCTGTCCAGAGTCATGAACCAAGAAAAAAAGCTTAGATGCCTTCTTTTTCATATAAAGATAGCAAGAGAACAAAGAAAAATTGATAATAGGAGTAAATTAAATTAAGTTGCTTAAAATTGCATGCTCTATCTGAATCACAAAATAATTTTTTTGGGCTCAGTGTCCCTTTAATATACTTTTTACCTCTGTGATTACCTTGTATCTAAGCTTCTGCAGACTGTCCCCTTATTTCAGTTCTTTTGACAGCCATGTATTTTAGCCAATCAGTGCTGACTCCTAGGTAACTCCACAGGCATGAGGAGCACAATGTTATCTATGTGACACACATGAACAAATGCCTTCTAGCTGTGGAAAATGTCAAAATGCATTCAGGTAAGAGGCGGCCTTCAAGGGCTTAGAAATTAGCATTTGAGCCTACCTAGGTTTAGCTTTCAACTAAGAATACCAGGAGAACAAAGCCAAATGGATGATAAAGTAAATTGGAAAGTTGTTTAAAAATACATGCCCCATCTGAATCATGAAAGTTAATTATTATTTTTTTTTATTATTGAGGTTTTTTAGAATGTATAACATATAATATGTATACAATTACATCGAAAATCAAAAGACAAGATACGTTCTGAATAAAATTGCAGAATATACAGTTAAGAGTGCTTTAGGTGTTACTATATATATTATCTAAGTATGCTGTAGGTCTAATAATAAAAATTGTAAAATAATAAGCTACTTCTTAGATTAATATGGATGAACATAGTAGATGGAACGCATTGTAATAACAGATGTAGAGGTATAACCATAGGTAATGTAAAGTAAAAATGGCCTACCATTGGAACACACATTAGGGAGCAAGCTGAAATGCTGTATCTGTCTTATGTGTCAACAATGAAGTGTGATACATATCTCTGAAACCTCGTTTTTAAATATACTGTTTACCTTAACAAATAGTAATATTGTGCAGGAATGTGCATTTAAGAAACCCACTAATGAGAAGTGATGAATGTTGTGAGCTCAGGGGGCATAGAGTATGCTAAGGGTAAGACGTCCCTGGTAGTGCAAGGTAGTCAGTCACCCTTAATGAGTGGGAAGAAGAGAGTTACGTAAGTGATGGGCACACCTGCATGTGAATATGAGCAGTAAGTGAGTGGATATTGTTTAAATGCTTTAGTTGGGATAATCAGCGGACAAAAGCCGCTCTAAGTTGATGGGGTGCAGAGCTTTTTAGCGTGAGGAAAACTTGTGGTGGGAGGGAGGTGGACCAGTAAATTGTGATATGTATCCGGGTAACTAACCACGGACTCTCAAGTAGGGTTGATCATATGTGAGGTCTAAATTAGAGCCATAGGTACAAATAAAGTTTGCTAGATCTCAGAATAAAGGAATATAAACACAGTATCTTTAGCACAATGAAAACATATTTATACAATAATAATAAACTGAGTAATGATAAAGTAGGCATAACTGAGGCCTCCTTTTTATTTGTATGAGAATCTCCTATGATATCAATGGGTTACTCTTGGGTCTATATATAATAACTGACTACAATGGAGATAAACTGGGATGATATATAGCCATAACTATAGGTGCAGGACAGGATATAAATTGAACTTGGCTTGTTCTGTATAGTAGTATGAGGCATATATTTTCTGGAGCAGTGGCAGTGTGCTGGAAACTAGTAGAACAGGAGAAGTAGTATATATTTAATGTCCATGAGCTTTGCTTATTGGAAAGTAAATTTATATATTAAGAGACACTAACATTTCCCCCACGTGACCAAGTGTGTACAAATCATGCTATATTAGTAAGATTGAGACTGTAGCACTTATAACTCAAAATTGTAAACAAATTGTGAATTCCAATATAGCTAACACTAAATGGCTAAAAATTGGCCTAGAAACTATAAGTGTATTTGAGCAAGTAGACTGAACTTGGTTTATGCTTTAGATATGAACTTATATAGATATGAAGGTGGAATAAAAATACAAACATAGTTCCCCTAATAACAGATATGTAATAGTAGCTTTGCAATGAAGATGGGTCTGTTGTGCATGGTGTACTAAACGAAAAACAGGAGACTGTGCAGATATAGGTAGGCTTAGTATATCGGACTCCGCTCTTTGCGCAGGCCAGATTGCTGTAGAGGCTCTCTCCAGTTGTTGCTTATCCACGTGAGGGATATCAATCTGCAATATCGCAGGAGGTCTCTCGCTTTCCTTAGTAGACTCCAGCATAGGAACTGCCATGCTAACAGTGTCTGTGGCTGCTGTAGAGTCTATGCCCTCTGCCATTACATACATTGAAGTAATTTCCCCTGTGAACTCAGCTCTGCATGCAAGCACTAGGTCACCGAAGCCACGCTGCATCTTCTCTCCAAAGTTGTCAAGCAGTGCTTGTACCTGTATATAAAAGTCCTCCATATTTGGTGATGTGGTAGAGAGTTCCACTTATATCAGACTACATCTGTAAGGCCAACAGTCACTGCTACCTTGTAGAAGTTGTAACCAGCTTATTGTTGTAAATATTTAAAGTATAAAGTCCAAGAGGCAGCCGCACCATCAAAATATTAATTTTATTAGGTTAATACAAAAGCATAAAAATGCAACCTTTCAAACCACACAGGTTCTTAGTCATGCATATGGACTTTATACTATTATTGAGGGTCTAAGAGTGTGAACTCTGCAGCAGGCACATCCCTGACATTTGTGCTGAACTACTCTGTTTGTAGTAAATATTTAAAGTCTCATCAGATAGCTCTTTATAATAGTTGCTTTACCCATATGTGGATATAGATCAGAAGTTTTGCATAAATCTAGTATTTATATTCCCAAAACAATTAGTTTTTCAGGATTCCATGAACTGTGTGTCTTGTCTTTTCTGTAGCTGGCTCCGCCCCCCCATGAAAGTTTTTTTTTACTAGACTGTCCCTTTAACAACCATAGTTATAGGCAAACATCCTAATCATACATATAAGAATCAATTGCGCTAAAAGCAGCTTGACACTCACACACTGAGAAAAAATAAAGTAAAAAACGAAATAGCTATAGCCAATGAAGAGCCAAAAAGAAATCAAATAATATCCAAATAGGCTGGATTATCAATAAATCATTTTACTATAAAAGCATCATAAATAGAAAAAATAAAAAACAAGTGTTTTTCAAATACAAGTACATATAATCAATGTTACAAGATGAGCCATTAATCTTAATTCATCTATACACAATAAAAAAGTATTAGATTTCCAAAAGCAAAAGTCCAAGTATTCCCAGACCTATTAGGTATTATATTATTATTATTATCGATTATTTGTAGAGCGCCAACAGATTCCACAGCTCTATAAACAAAGGCGGAGTACAACAAAACAATTATATGAATCAGATGGGTAGAGGGCCCTGTCAAGAGTTGCACTGTTGTAGTCAGCTCTTAAGAAGGTGATCTACAAACAGCTGGACTCTTAGGCTTACATGATAAGGGGGTTCAGGGGATAGCGATGAAAGAGAGGAACTGGTATAAAGTAAGGTTAGCGTAGGTTGTATGCATCCCTGAACAGTAGAGTCTTTAGGGAGCGCTTGAAGCTTTCAAAACTAGGGGAGAGTCTTGTGGAGCGAGGCAGAGAGTTTCACAAGATGGGAGCCAGTCTGGAGAAGTCTTGTAAGTGGGAGTGTGATGAGGTAACAAGAGAGGAGGAGAGTAGGAGGTCATGAGCAGAGCAAAGGGGATGAGAGGGAGAGTATCTGGAGACAAGGTCTGAGATACAGGGGGGAGCAGTGCAGTTGAGGGCTTTGTATGTCAGAGTGAGAATTTTGTGTTTTAACCTAGAGGCAAGAGGAAGCCAGTGAAGGGATTGGCAGAGAGGTGCAGCAGATGAAGAGCAACGTGTAAGGAAGATGAGCCTGGCAGAGGCATTCATTATGGATTATACAGGCGCTAGGCAGCAGGTGGGGAGACCAGAGAGGACAGAATTGCAGTAATCAAGGCGGGAAAGGGTGAGAGAGTGGATTAAAATCTTAGTTGTGTCTTGTGTAAGGAAGTGTCAAATTTTAGAGATGTTTTAAAGGTGGAAGCGGCAGGCTTTAGCCAAGGACTGAATGTGAGGAGTGAAAGAAAGATCTGAGTCAAATGTGACCCCGAGACATCGGGCATGCGGAGTAGGGGTAATGATAGAGTTGTCGATGGTTATAGAGAGATTGGGGTTGGAGATTTTGAAAGAAGGGGGGAAAATAAGATATTTAGCTTGAGGTAGTGAGAGGACATCCAGGAAGAGATGTGAGAGTTAGTGATACGGATTAGCAAGGAAGGAGATAGGTCTGGTGCAGAGAAGTAGATTTGGGTGAATACAATGAGGTAGTATGTTTCGTGCAGTCTGATTGTATCCTTATTGGCTTAGAGTTCCAATTCCCACACCAGGATTAACACACCTTTCAAAAAGGCTCCACTGGACCTGCTGTTGTTTAAAAGTTAACATTGGTTTGTCTGTGAGACACTAGTTTTAGCATACACCTCTCTCCGTATTCTCCTTTTTCCCACAATTCACCCACTTTATCCTTTCAGTGGAATCTCTATTTCAGCGGTGTGAGAGCGGACTTGTCTGTCAGTTGTGCTGGAGTAGCGTTCGTGCCGAGTCTCCTCTCCGTTTCTGTGTTTTATTACGTCACCAGACCATGTGATCCATCCTCAGCCAATAGCTGTGACTGGATTCGTTCCTTAGAACACAGAGCACTCTGTTTGAATAGTTGTCAGCGGACCTTGAGTATCATCTACGTTTTTCGGCCTTAGCCTTTGTCCTTTGACGGAACACGTATATGATGCTTTGATAAAGCCAGTAACAGTGAAACAAGTCAGGGGACAAGTGAGCATGTTAATGTGAACATATAGTATACAGTTTTTAATTGCAAGTATTTGCTGGTCATATCGTGGTATTGGGTGCTTCACTTTTGCAATCCTGCTAAACACACTGCGAAAATATGCGCGTGTACAATATAGCTATTAGGTATACCAGCACCTTAATACTCGGTATGGGAGATTTGTCCTGTGCGGTTCGTTTCGGATTAATTCGGAAATTCGGTAAATTCGGTAAATTCGGAGATTCGGATCGATTCGGATTTCCGAATTAAAATACTTCCGAATCTACCGAATGAATCCGAAATAGCTGCCGTATCTCCGAATAAATCCGAATTAGCTCGTTAAGATTCGGCATTTCCCCATAGGAAACAATGGGAGTTTCGGCTGAAAAAAAACTTTCCTATGGGGAAACACTAAGTCTGCACCTAACACCCTAACATGTACCCCGAGTCTCTAAACACCCCTAATCTAACACTTATTAACCCCTAATCTGCCGCCCCCGCTATCGCTGACACCTGCATTATTTTATTAACCCCTAATTTGCCGACCGAATATCGCCGCCACCTACATTATAGCTATTAACCCCTAATCTGCTGTCCCTAACACCGCCGACCCCTACATTATAGTTATTAACCCCTAATCTGCCTCCCCCAACGTCGCCGCAATCTAACTACAAGTATTAACCCCTAATCTGCCGACCCGATATCGCCGCCGCCTACATTATAGCTATTAACCCCTAATCTGGTGTCCCTAACACCGCCGACCCCTACATTATAGTTATTAACCCCTAATCTGCCTCCCCCAACGTCGCCGCAATCTAACTATAAGTATTAACCCCTAATCTGCCGACCCGATATCGCCGCCGCCTACATTATAGCTATTAACCCCTAATCTGCTGTCCCTAACACCGCCGACCCCTACATTATAGTTATTAACCCCTAATCTGCCTCCCCCAACGTCGCCGCAATCTAACTACAAGTATTAACCCCTAATCTGCCGACCCGATATCGCCGCCACCTACATTATAGCTATTAACCCCTAATCTGCTGTCCCTAACACCGCCGACCCCTACATTATAGTTATTAACCCCTAATCTGCCTCCCCCCAACGTCGCCGCAATCTAACTACAAGTATTAACCCCTAATCTGCCGACCGCAAATCGCCGCCACTATAATAAATGTATTAACCCCTAAACCGCCGCACTCCCGCCTCGCAAACACTATAATACATTTTATTAACCCCTAATCTGCCCTCCCTAACATCGCCGCCACCTACCTACAATTATTAACCCCTAATCTCCCGCCCCCATCGTCGCCGCTACTATAATAAGGTTATTAACCCCTAAACCTAAGTCTAACCCTAACCCTAACACCCCCTAACTTAAATATAATTTAAATAAAACGAAATAAGTTTACTATAGTTAAATAAATGAATCCTATTTAAAACTAAAGACTTACCTGTAAAATAAACCCTAAGATAGCTGCAATATAACTAATAGTTACTTTGTAGCTATTTTAGGATTTATTTTTATTTTACAGGCAACTTTGTATTTATTTTAACTAGGTACAATAGTTATTAAATAGTTAATAACTATTTAATAACTACCTAGCTAAAATAAATACAAATTTACCTGTAAAATAAATCCTAACCTAAGTTACACTAACACCTAACACTACACTATCATTAAATTAACTAAATAAATGAATCATATTTAAAACAAAATACTTACCTGTAAAATAAACCCTAATATAGCTGCAATATAACTAATAGTTACATTGTAGCTATTTTAGCATTTATATTTATTTTACAGACAACTTTGTATTTATTTTAACTAGGTACAATAGCTATTACATAGTTATTGACTAATTAATAGCTACCTAGTTAAAATAATTACAAAATTACCTGTAAAATAAATCCTAACCTAAGTTACAATTAAACCTAACACTACACTGTCATTAAATAAATTAACTACAAGTACCTACAATTATCTACAATTAAATAAACTAAAGTACAAAACCCCCCCACTAAATTACAAAAAAAAACAAACACTAAATTACAAAAAATAAAAAAATATTACAAGAATTTTAAACTAATTACACCTAATCTAAGCCCCCTAATAAAATAACAAAGCCCCCCAAAATAAAAAAAATGCCCTAACCTATACTAAATTACAAAAGTTAACAGCTCTATTACCTTACCAGCCCTGAACAGGGCCCTTTGCGGGGCATGCCCCAAAGAAAACAGCTCTTTTGCCTGTAAAAAAAAAACACAATCCCTCCCCCCACATTACAACCCACCACCCACATACCCCTACTCTAACCCAAACCCCCCTTAAATAAACCTAACACTACCCCCCTGAAGATCTCCCTACCTTGAGTCGTGTTCACCCAGCCGGGCCGAAGTCTTCATCCGATGGGGCAGAAGAGGACATCCAGACTGGCAGAAGTCTTCATCCAAGCGGGGCAAGAAGAGGTCTTCCATCCATCAGAAAAGTACAAAAAAACAAACAAACACTAAATTAGCAAAAATAATAAAATATTACAATAATTTTAAACTAATTACACCTAATCTAAGCCCCCTACTAGCTATTAATATAGCTACAATATAACTAATAGTTACATTGTAGCTATTTTAGGATTTATATTTATTTTACAGGAAACTTTGTATTTATTTTAACTAGGTACAATAGCTATTAAATAGTTAATAACTACCTAGCTAAAATAAATACAAATTTACCTGTAAAATAAACCCTAACCTAAGTTACAATTACACCTAACACTACACTGTCATTAAATTAACTAAATAAATTAATCCTATATAAAACTAAATACTTACCTGTAAAATAAACCCTAATATAGCTACAATATAACTAATAGTTACATTGTAGCTATTTTAGCATTTATATTTATTTTACAGGCAACTTTGTATTTATTTTAACTAGGTACAATAGCTATTAAATAGTTATTGACTAATTAATAGCTACCTAGTTAAAATAATTACAAAATTACCTGTAAAATAAATCCTAACCTAAGTTACTATTAAACCTAACTCTACACTATCATTAAATAAATTAACTACAAGTACCTACAATTAAATACAATGAAATAAACTAAACTAAAGTACAAAAAAAACAAACACTAAATTACAAAAAATAAAAAAAATTACAAGAATTTTAAACTAATTACACCTAATCTAAGCCCCCTAATAAAATAACAAAGCCCCCCAAAATAAAAAAATGCCCTACCCTATACTAAATTACAAAAGTAATCAGCTCTATTACCTTACCAGCCCTGAACAGGGCCTTTTGCGGGGGCATGCCCCATAGAAAACAGCTCTTTTGCCTGTAAAAAAAAACACAATACCCCCCCCCCCACATTACAACCCACCACCCACATACCCCTACTCTAACCCAAACCCCCCTTAAATAAACCTAACACTACCCCCCTGAAGATCTCTCTACCGTGTCTTCACCCAGCGGGCCGAAGTCTTCATCCGATCGGGCAGAAGAGGACATCCAGACCGGCAGAAGTCTTCATCCAAGCGGGGCAAGAAGAGGTCTTCCATCCATCAGAAGTCTTGATCCAGGCGGCATCTTCTCTGTTCATCCATCCGGAGCGGAGCGGCAGCATCCTGAAGACATCCCACGCAGAGCATCCTCTTCTTTCTTGATCCGACGACTAGGTGACTGTACCTTTAAGTGACGTCATCCAAGATGGCGTCCCTTGAATTCCGATTGGCTGATAGGATTCTATCAGCCAATCGGAATTAAGGTAGGAAAAATCTGATTGGCTGATTTAATCAGCCAAT
The DNA here is from genome assembly GCF_027579735.1 of Bombina bombina. NCBI lineage: Eukaryota > Metazoa > Chordata > Amphibia > Anura > Bombinatoridae > Bombina > Bombina bombina. The sequence continues at coordinate 600,590,545 of NC_069504.1, forward strand.
CAGATTCAAGTTCAATCCGATTGGCTGATGGAATCAGCCAATCAGATTGACCTCGCATTCTATTGGCTGTTCCGATCAGCCAATAGAATGCGAGCTCAATCTGATTGGCTGATTGGATCAGCCAATCGGATTGAACTTGAATCTGATTGGCTGATTGAATCAGCCAATCAGATTTTTCCTACCTTAATTCCGATTGGCTGATAGAATCCTATCAGCCAATCGGAATTCAAGGGACGCCATCTTGGATGACGTCACTTAAAGGTACAGTCACCTAGTCGTCGGATCAAGAAAGAAGAGGATGCTCTGCGTGGGATGTCTTCAGGATGCTGCCGCTCCGCTCCGGATGGATGAACAGAGAAGATGCCGCCTGGATCAAGACTTCTGATGGATGGAAGACCTCTTCTTGCCCCGCTTGGATGAAGACTTCTGCCGGTCTGGATGTCCTCTTCTGCCCGATCGGATGAAGACTTCGGCCCGCTGGGTGAAGACACGGTAGAGAGATCTTCAGGGGGGTAGTGTTAGGTTTATTTAAGGGGGGTTTGGGTTAGAGTAGGGGTATGTGGGTGGTGGGTTGTAATGTGGGGGGGGGGGTATTGTGTTTTTTTTTACAGGCAAAAGAGCTGTTTTCTATGGGGCATGCCCACGCAAAAGGCCCTGTTCAGGGCTGGTAAGGTAATAGAGCTGATTACTTTTGTAATTTAGTATAGGGTAGGGCATTTTTTTATTTTGGGGGGCTTTGTTATTTTATTAGGGGGCTTAGATTAGGTGTAATTAGTTTAAAATTCTTGTAATTTTTTTTATTTTTTGTAATTTAGTGTTTGTTTTTTTTGTACTTTAGTTTAGTTTATTTCATTGTATTTAATTGTAGGTACTTGTAGTTAATTTATTTAATGATAGTGTAGTGTTAGGTTTAATAGTAACTTAGGTTAGGATTTATTTTACAGGTAATTTTGTAATTATTTTAACTAGGTAGCTATTAATTAGTCAATAACTATTTAATAGCTATTGTACCTAGTTAAAATAAATACAAAGTTGCCTGTAAAATAAATATAAATGCTAAAATAGCTACAATGTAACTATTAGTTATATTGTAGCTATATTAGGGTTTATTTTACAGGTAAGTATTTAGTTTTATATAGGATTAATTTATTTAGTTAATTTAATGACAGTGTAGTGTTAGGTGTAATTGTAACTTAGGTTAGGGTTTATTTTACAGGTAAATTTGTATTTATTTTAGCTAGGTAGTTATTAACTATTTAATAGCTATTGTACCTAGTTAAAATAAATACAAAGTTGCCTGTAAAATAAATATAAATCCTAAAATAGCTACAATGTAACTATTAGTTATATTGTAGCTATATTAATAGCTAGTAGGGGGCTTAGATTAGGTGTAATTAGTTTAAAATTATTGCAATATTTTATTATTTTTGCTAATTTAGTGTTTGTTTGTTTTTTTGTACTTTTCTGATGGATGGAAGACCTCTTCTTGCCCCGCTTGGATGAAGACTTCTGCCAGTCTGGATGTCCTCTTCTGCCCCATCGGATGAAGACTTCGGCCCGGCTGGGTGAACACGACTCAAGGTAGGGAGATCTTCAGGGGGGTAGTGTTAGGTTTATTTAAGGGGGGTTTGGGTTAGAGTAGGGGTATGTGGGTGGTGGGTTGTAATGTGGGGGGGGTTGTGTTTTTTTTTACAGGCAAAAGAGCTGTTTTCTTTGGGGCATGCCCCGCAAAAGGCCCTGTTCAGGGCTGGTAAGGTAATAGAGCTGTTAACTTTTGTAATTTAGTATAGGGTAGGGCATTTTTTTTATTTTGGGGGGCTTTGTTATTTTATTAGGGGGCTTAGATTAGGTGTAATTAGTTTAAAATTCTTGTAATATTTTTTTATTTTTTGTAATTTAGTGTTTGTTTTTTTTTGTAATTTAGTGGGGGGGTTTTGTACTTTAGTTTATTTAATTGTAGATAATTGTAGGTACTTGTAGTTAATTAGGTTTAATTGTAACTTAGGTTAGGATTTATTTTACAGGTAATTTTGTAATTATTTTAACTAGGTAGCTATTAATTAGTCAATAACTATTTAATAGCTTTTGTACCTAGTTAAAATAAATACAAAGTTGCCTGTAAAATAAATATAAATGCTAAAATAGCTACAATGTAACTATTAGTTATATTGCAGCTATATTAGGGTTTATTTTACAGGTAAGTATTTTGTTTTAAATATGATTCATTTATTTAGTTAATTTAATGATAGTGTAGTGTTAGGTGTTAGTGTAACTTAGGTTAGGATTTATTTTACAGGTAAATTTGTATTTATTTTAGCTAGGTAGTTATTAAATAGTTATTAACTATTTAATAACTATTGTACCTAGTTAAAATAAATACAAAGTTGCCTGTAAAATAAAAATAAATCCTAAAATAGCTACAAAGTAACTATTAGTTATATTGCAGCTATCTTAGGGTTTATTTTACAGGTAAGTCTTTAGTTTTAAATAGGATTCATTTATTTAACTATAGTAAACTTATTTCGTTTTATTTAAATTATATTTAAGTTAGGGGGTGTTAGGGTTAGGGTTAGACTTAGGTTTAGGGGTTAATAACCTTATTATAGTAGCGGCGACGATGGGGGCGGGAGATTAGGGGTTAATAATTGTAGGTAGGTGGCGGCGATGTTAGGGAGGGCAGATTAGGGGTTAATAAAATGTATTATAGTGTTTGCGAGGCGGGAGTGCGGCGGTTTAGGGGTTAATACATTTATTATAGTGGCGGCGATTTGCGGTCGGCAGATTAGGGGTTAATACTTGTAGTTAGATTGCGGCGACGTTGGGGGGAGGCAGATTAGGGGTTAATAACTATAATGTAGGGGTCGGCGGTGTTAGGGACAGCAGATTAGGGGTTAATAGCTATAATGTAGGCGGCGGCGATATCGGGTCGGCAGATTAGGGGTTAATACTTGTAGTTAGATTGCGGCGACGTTGGGGGGAGGCAGATTAGGGGTTAATAACTATAATGTAGGGGTCGGCGGTGTTAGGGACAGCAGATTAGGGGTTAATAGCTATAATGTAGGCGGCGGCGATATCGGGTCGGCAGATTAGGGGTTAATACTTATAGTTAGATTGCGGCGACGTTGGGGGAGGCAGACTAGGGGTTAATAACTATAATGTAGGGGTCGGCGGTGTTAGGGACAGCAGATTAGGGGTTAATAGCTATAATGTAGGCGGCGGCGATATCGGGTCGGCAGATTAGGGGTTAATACTTATAGTTAGATTGCGGCGACGTTGGGGGAGGCAGATTAGGGGTTAATAACTATAATGTAGGGGTCGGCGGTGTTAGGGACAGCAGATTAGGGGTTAATAGCTATAATGTAGGCGGCGGCGATATCGGGTCGGCAGATTAGGGGTTAATACTTATAGTTAGATTGCGGCGACGTTGGGGGAGGCAGATTAGGGGTTAATAACTATAATGTAGGGGTCGGCGGTGTTAGGGACAGCAGATTAGGGGTTAATAGCTATAATGTAGGCGGCGGCGATATCCGATCGGCAGATTAGGGGTTAAATAATGTTATTATAGGGTTTGCGATGTGGGGGGGCCTCGGTTTAGTGGTTCATAGGTAGTTTATGGGTGTTAGTGACTTAGTGTACTAAATGGGTGTTAGTGTAGTAAAAACATACCGAATTTCGGAACGGAATAGAACCGAATTCAGCCGAATCCGAATAAATCCGAAACTAATTTATTCGGATCCAAATAAATCCGAAACGAATTTATTCAAATTTTGCCGAATCAGATTCGATCCGAAACGAAATTCTAAAAGTCCGAATCGATCCGAACCGAAAACGAACCGAATTTTTTAGCGGTGCACATGTCTAACAGTTACCCATGTAAAACTAGTATAATATAAGGATTTTCACTACCTCTAATTTACCCTTATTTCCACTCAGTGAGAATATTAATTCCTTTTTAGGTGCTATATCATTCCTAATTATCAATACATGCTGCGGATGTATGCGCGTATATTGACAATATTTCCACAATGCTGTACATTGTAAAAGTATTATATCCACAACAGAGGTAGGGGGCTGGTACAGTGGCACAATTGTATATACTCCTAACCCACTGATGGATGTAGCGAGCGGTTTGGTTAAATAAATACACCTAGTTAATAACTGCTAGGAGGCAATAGCAATCGGACTCATTCTAGTGTTCCTTTCTTATTTGTAGCGACTGAGCCTATTTTGATACTTTATTCAGTCAGGAAACTGCCACACTGGTACAAGTGCTTACTTTGTGTAGCATATTATCTTCATGATTATTCCCCTTGTTTCGACCTCACTGGATGCCTGCCTATTGCCCATGATCTGCTGATTTGCGCATGCTACGACTTAACTTTGAGAATATAGCTAACCACCTCATGTTAGACCATGGATTAACATCCACATCCTAGGCCTATCTGAGTAGCCACACTGTTAACCCATGTGTATCCTTACCCAGTTTATTCTCCCTCCCCAGCTAATCTGACGTGTTTTTAGATGTGTTTTGTCTATTTTTTATTTTTTTTTTCCAAATAAATTTTTATTGAAGTTGTAGTAAATATTAACAGACAAGATTCACCTTTGAAACAGTATGACATCAAAGAAAGTATTACATTGTCAATAAGCTAATATTGATGACAAGACAATATGCACATGTAGAGATAAAATTACATATCAAATTTTAACATGGTGATAGACAGAAGTTTAGGCGAAATGGAAAAGAACTTAATTTTATATTATATTACTGACAGATGATCTCCACAGCGCAGCAGAAAACATTTCTTAACATTTCTGAATCAGGGCATCAGCCTGTGGAGGATTAGCGTGTGTGTCAGCCACTCTTGGGCCGAAGTATATAGGGGGGAAGGGAAGATCAGCGGGCAAGAACCGCTCAGATAAAAAGGGGGAGATGGAGGGGCGGAGCTTTTCCATCAAAGCAGTGGAGCTTATAAAATAATTAAGTATGGATTGGCTTCCTCATCTATTAGATAAATACTGAAGGTAATACTAGGGTTATTAGATTCCCATTTCGGAAGAGTCAGCTAAACTTATCCCTGCCTGTGTGGAGTGAGAGTATATACTGTAGTGCTATGGGGATATTAGGGGATTAGTATATTGTATAGCAATACATCCCATAAGCTCAAAAAAAGTCAAATACAGCCCCTATAGGTATAGATATGTTTAACTTACTAGGGATAACCAGAATACAGGTGAACATTTTTATACACATACAAGTGAGTCATAGTATTTACTTATAATATACCATATGTTTCTGTACGGGGCTTATGGCTAAGGCTTCTGTTCCACTGTTTGGAGATTAAGTTGAAGCGTTGAAGGCTCAGGGAGTATGGTGACTTAGCGAGTGTACTACTGTATTGGTATGTCCTCTGGCAGGTCTCATTAAGGCAGAAACTCTCCATACCTCCTAATGACTAGGTCTGGAACTATAAAACACATAAGTAATATTACTGGGATCTGCTCATAGCAGATAAGGACGTCCATCAGACACTACGCCATTTGGTTATGATAATTTAGCCTAGATAGCGGGGTAATTTGGGGAGAAGTTTAGCGATGGTAATGTCAAATTAAATAATCCTAAAATATTTACATGTTAAAATCTTTAGAAGCCAAACCATATGTTGTGCAAAATGATGGAAGCCTTTTATAAGGGTACTTACATCTTAGGTAATTATTGAGCTTAAGTGGGTATACAGAATTGGGCAAAGACTCTATCTTAAATTGGAGAAGTAGGGTATATCTTCAGGGATATCTATATTAAGCAAACTAGATCCTATTTATGCATTGAGTGTGACTAATACTGCTATGAGCTATAAAGCTGACGAGGGGAAGCCAGGTACTGATAATAATATAACAAGTAAACACATGAGAACAGATGGATGAAAGAGAAGTCTCATAGCAAATGTGTAAAATATGCAGCTAAGAGAGATCTAGGACTTAAATATGGGAAGTAATGGGCCTCAACGATCACTCTGTATCGTTATGTGGAGAGGGGGACCTTAGGATGTTTGGAGCATAGGGGATTTCTGGATGAGCCTCTCTCCTAGGGGAGTGTCACCTATAGACGATGTGGGAGAAAGGAGTAGGGATATGACCCGCAGGCAGTAAGCACCGGCGGGAAAGGGAGGAGAGAGGCTCAACAGGAACAAATAATATATATTGGCAATGTGAACAAAACTACAAAGGAACTAGGGATGACAGTTCTACAGTCATCAATAATGATAGCAGATAACGTATAGAATAAAGGATAACCCAACATTTAGATAACAATAACAAATATTCAAATATCTGACTATATTGGCTCTATATTGGCTCAGTAAACATCTATAGAGATCTCTTTAAGATATGAAAGTAAAGGAAATTATATTCATAAATACATTCAGTTTACAGCTACAAGGATAAGGAGAATAACTAAACTATTCAACATAAGGGGACCTGCGAGTGAAAAATGAAGCTCTAAAAGAGATAGGGTGCATTGGCTTTCAACAAAGATTTATGCAACAGCAGTTTATATAGGCAACCTATCTTTTGTGAACAGACAATTTGTATATACTATGGTTTTAGGTAAGAAGTACATCAGGTACACTACATAAAGCACGCAAACAAGGAGATAAGCTCTTGGATACACTAAGCGTGCAGAAGGTGCCATTTTGAAACCTTACATTAAAATTGGTGTAAATAGACGTGTACCATATTAAAGTATATAGTGTAATACGGAATGAATGACAGTACATAATGCTCCTGAGTACCCAATCATGCAGTTTCATTTACATCTATAGGGTCTTAAAGTAGCTCGCAGACCTCATCCCATAGTGTAAAAAAAAAAAAAAAGAAAGAAATAAAGCCACCAGGACAGCATGCACCTTAGTAACAGAAAATAATGTATGTTGCTCGACAATGGGGAGGTGGGCAAACAGATAACCTCTCTGGTATGAGTGGCCTGTATGTAAGTGTTTTATACTGTGAAAAAGAGTAGCAGTTTGAAAATATGCCTTCTATTTAATGGAAACATTAACTGCTATATGATAGCATCTTTTCAAAAATTAGAACAGATTACTGTAAGGAGGTATTATACATAAAAGAGCAAATAACATTTAAGGTCTAATACATTAAGGAGTAAGGTGATATTGTTAACAGTAGGGCCAATGAAAAGGCTGTGTTCATATAAGTGGATAGAGACAGCACTTCCCATGAATAAGAGGTGTCATTAGACTGGGGTACAGACAGTGTATAGAAAATTAATGGAACATCATAGTTGTAAACATTGTTATAGAAACATAGAGCTGAGGTCTTCATAGCATAATTCGTTTAGATAGATATATAAAGCACAGTTCTGGGCTCATCCTGAAGTAGGAACCGGTAGGATATCCTAACATAAATTGGGTGTGAGCTCTCAGGACTTGCGGGGAGCGTAGTGACTGAGCTCCTCATATTGTGTCAGTATGGCCCCATCCTTAGCCCACTCCTACAAGTAATGGTGACCTCTTTCTCCTATTAAGGGCTTCTGAGAAGTCCGGGTAAGTGAGGGACTTTGCAAGCAGTATCGCTATCGGATCATATGAGCTGAGGCTACGAGTGCTAGTGTCCAAGATGTGCGGGCCCAATATGGCGGAGTGTATAAGTGTGGCAGACCTTAGTCTTCCTGTATGTCCCCAAGGGTTCCCTCCGACACCCACCTCATAGGGCTTGAGCATGTAAGTGTTCCCCTCAGGATTAATAGGTATTCTGTTGTCGCTCAACTCCACCCCGATCGGCCGCCTCAGGGTAGGAGCAGAGCACAGAGCTGCGCCTAGGGTAGGGAGGTCTAGGAAAGATTCCGGTGTCGGAGGGGGTGTGAGTCGGGAGCCCATACTAGTAGGCCTCTCAACGAGGGTAGACAAGGCACCACTGTCTACATATGCTCCATCCTCATGCAGGTTTGGTCGTTGCCAGATGTGGTCCTCTGCCGGGGAAGTAGTTGTTATGACAAGATCTTCTCCAGGAGCGCCTGACAGGTCCTCTCTGTCCAGAGACAGACATCGGGTGAGAGAAGCAAATTGCGCGTCCATGCGGTGCTCTAAGGCGGCAAGTGCGGCTCTGATTTGTAAGTCCATTTCCACTCGTGGTTAAGGGTCCTAGATTAGACGTGACTTGGTATGAGGATCAGGGTACATATGCTGATGGAGCCCAGTATTAAGTTGTGCTAGCGACAGCGGTGTGGATAACGGGCCCTTCAGTCTCTAGGGTGTAATGGCGTCCGAGGTTCCGTTGTTGTAATGGCGTCCATTCGCCTCTCTCAAGGGTCGGCTCTGCTAGTGGGCTCAGGAGCTGGGTCACCGGGGTAATAACAAAAATGTCCCCTATGCTTTAGAGACTATTCTCCGTTGTAGGCTATTAGTAGTTCAATGGCGATCTACATGCGGTCCGGCTCCCAGGGTAATTACCTCTCTCTGCTCTCACAAAAACCATATATCAGCATCTAAGCGGAGTTCCCATGAGAACTATGAGACTAAGGTCTAATTAGTTTACTTTATCCATAAATTTTGGGGGATTTTGATAGATTTTGGTGTTGTTGGAGCAGGAGCTCTCAATACCTGCGTCTGCTCGGCTTCAAAGTTGGCTCCGCCCCCCCGTCTATTTTTATTTTTATTAGTTGTAATAAAAGTTATATTTTAATTGAACTTCCTCACTCTGCCAGAGTAACATTGCTCTTTTTCTAAGCCCTTAAAGGGACATAAAACCCAATTTTTTTCTTTCATGATTTAGATAGAACATAACATTTTAAACAACTTTCTAATTTACTTCTATTATCAAATTTTCTTAGTTTTCTTGTTATCCTTTGTGGAAAAGCAGAAATGTAAGCTCAAGAGTGTGTGCGTGTCTGCAGCACTATATAGCAGCAGTTTTGCAACAATGTTATACATTAGCAGGGGCACTAGATGGCAGCATTATTTCCTGTTGTGCAGTGCTTCAGGCATGTGCACGCTACCTACCTAGGTATCTCTTCAACAAAGAATAACATGAGAATGAAAAAAATAATAATAGAAGTAAATTGGAAACTTTTTAAAAATAGTGTCCTCTATCTGAATCATGAAAGCATTTTTTTGGGTTTAATGTCCCTTTAAGGAACATGAGTGCTTCAAATTTGTAAATATCTTTCAGTCTAGCACTTAAAACCTGTTTGCCTGCCAGTTGTGCTGGAGTAGCGGACCTTGAGTATCATATACGCATTTCGGCCTTAGCCTTTATCCTTTGCCCGAAACGCGTAGATCATACTCAAGGTCCACTGACAATTATTCAAACAGAGTGCTCTGTGTTCTAAGGAATGAATCCAGTCACCGCTATTGGCTGAAGAAGGATCACATGGTCTGGTGACGTAACAAAACACGGAAACGGAGAGGAGACTCGGCACTAACGCTACTCCAGCACAAATGACAGGCAAGTCTGCTCTCATACCGCTGAAATAGAGATCCCACTGAAGGGATAAAGCAGGTAAGAGAATTGTGTGAAAAAGGAGACTACGGAGAGAGGTGTATGCTAAAATGAGTGCCTCACAGACAAACCCATATTAACTTTCAAACAACAGCAGGTTCAGGGGAGTCTTTTTGAAAGGTGTGTTAATCCTGGTGTGGGAATTGGAACTCTAAGACAATAAGGATACAATCAGACTGCACGAAACATACTACTTCATTGTATTCACCATATAATACCTAATAGGTCTGGGAATACTTGGACTTTTGCTTTTAGAAATCTAATATTTTTTTTATTGTGTATAGATTAATTAAGATTGATGGTTCATCTTTCAACATTATATGTATTTGGTCCACCGATGGATTTGTAAACACTTGTATTTTATTTTTTGTATTTATGCTTATATAGTAAAATTATTTATTGATAATCCAGCCTTTTTGGATATTATTTGATTTCTTTTTGGCTCTTTATTGGATATAGCTATTCAGCTTTTTACTTTATTTTTTCTCAGTGTGTGAGTGTCTAGCTGCTTTTAGCGCAATTGATTCTTGTATGTATTTTATGTTTTGAGTAGACTTTCATAGAGCTACTCCACCATCTTTTGCCTGACGTGCTTTCTTACCTCTTACAAATTTTGTTTATAGTTGTAAACATCCTAATCATAAGCAGCCTATTACAATAAAAACCTCCACGCTGCAGAAACTATTTGGTTAAAGCTACTTTAGGCAGCCTTAACCATTCATAGTCAGTTGTGGTTGCCAATCATACATCCTCCTCTATGTAATATAAGGAATAGGGTATCACATATCATTTTGTTTACATGGAATTCCCTTATTGGGCACTATTGCGCATACTGTATTCTTCACATACATTAATAAAATATATGTATTTCAAAATACAGTATTAAAATATATCCTTGATATAATCCATGCACTATATTTATGTTAATATAATACTATACTGATGTCTAAACTGCACATCTGCCCCTAATATGCTTCAGAAGAGATGATCAGATGAGGATCTGTAAAGCACGTTTTGCTAACACAATGACAGTGGCAAATTATTAACAAGTCCACTTTGGCTCCTTCATATAAAGCAAGTAGTGGGGTGGGGACTTTGGCCACTGAAAAGAATTGAAGCAAACAAAGTGTTTTCTAAAAGTATTTACACTGAGCCAATCAGTTAATTAATTGCCAAACAGGACAGCCTTTTAATTACAACTTGTTTATGACCTTTCTGTCTAGCACAGCATCTCAGTATACAGCAATCTATGTTAAAGGTTTACCAGCAAAAAAAGATAAAGAACTGTAAAGTTCATCAGAATGGGAGAATTATTGGTGACTGTGGAAATGTATTTACATACATACACCACACATTTCAACAATGGATACCAAAAGAACAAAGACATTTATATAATAGAAGCAAATTGGAAAGTTCTTTCAAATTGTATTTGAATCAAGTAAATGGGGTTCATGTCCCTTTATTAACACATCGGATGCATAACGAAACAGCCTTACAAGGATATTAACTTTCTTTTAGGGAGGTAATACTGACACCTACTGGGAAAACATCCAGTAAGAACTGGAATCGTTGAATAAAAGGATTTAAAAAATAAAGTTAAATTGTGTTTATTTATTATGTATTAATATTTGTGAATATATTTTACAGCATCTGGGAAAAAATACAAATAATGTAAATTGTTTCTCCTGGAAATAAGGGCCAGTATACAAAAACAGAATAAAAAATGTTTTATAATGGGAATATTAAACTGGGGGCTCCCTCTAGTGGCAATAAAGGAAATTAAACGTCTCGTTGAATTAAAAAGTAATTAAACACCACCAAATAAATGCTAGATGATATAATATATTCAAAGCAAAGATTAGCCAGAGAATACTGAGGAGAGTGTAGAATTGAAAAGCCTACAATTTTCAGAGCTAAATTACAGCAAAGGGGGGCAAAATAAATAATGAAACTATTGCAAAGTTGTTTGTTTAACAAGAAAAACAGCACAATACCCACGCTTGTATGGGTCAGATGTTAAGAGGACCCACAGTAAAGATAGAAGAGGAATAACAATAATTCTGAGAAACAAATAATAACAATACTTAGCTTTCAGATCACTAATAAATCCTCAGTGATATGGTTAAAATAATAGTAAAAGTGCAATATACTGTACGTCGCATTCCTAGGTAGGTTCAGAAGCAGGATGCTAGCTGCTGTTTTGTGGCTGCCCATATATGCCTCTTGCCATTGGCTTACCAATGTGTTCAGCTATCTGCCAGTAGTTCATTGATGCTCCTTCAATAAAGCATACAGAGAGAACAAAATAAAATTGATAATAAAAGTAAATTGGAAAGTTGTTAAATAATTTATGCATAATCTGAATCATGATAGAAAATAATGTAGGTTTCAAGATCAAAGCAAGTATTCTGGACACAAGTTTATTGATATATTAAATAGAAACTATTAATCTAATTATATTTTAATGAATACAGTGGTCCAAAAAAGGTGTCAAAAAGGATACTGTAGCACAATGCATCTATTTAAACAAACATACATTTTTAAAGGGGCGTGAAAGTCAAAGTTAAACGTTCATGATTGAGATAGAGCATGCAATTTTAAACAACTTTCCAATTAACGCCTATTTTCAAATTTACTTTGTTCTATTGATATCCTGTTTAAAAAAAGCAAACATAGGTAGGCTCAGGAGCATGCACGCTTCTAGAGCACTATATGACACTAGTGTTATATTATTGCAGACACTGCTGCAAGACACATGCATGTGCCCTGGCCTAACTAGGTATGTTCTTCAATAAAGTATACCAAGAGAACAAGTACATTTGGTAATATAAGTACATTGAAAAGTTGTTTAAAATTGCATGCTCTATCCGTATCATGTTTAATTGTATCTTTCAAGTCTCTTCGAGCAATTCTTTCTGAAACTGCCATGTTGTGCACACTCCTGAATTTGATCTTGAATCTAGTGAGCTGCTAATCTGTGCATGCGCTTGCCTGTCAGTCATGAGAACGCATAAACAGCACCTGTGCACAGTGTGTGTAGACTTTTCCGATCAAAGTTTTAAAAAAATAACAAAAAAACCCAAAACAAAACCAAAACAGCCTTTTTTACTTCAAAATATTGTAGCGCTTTGCAAACACTGTGTTACAAAATACCTTTCACTTTGTAGTCCCTTTGCGGTTTATGAGCAACAAAATATAACTATAATTACAAAAGAAGGAACCTATTAAATGGCTGAAAAAAAATGCTGCACAATATTATAAAACTGGTTTTTAGAAACGATAAAGCGTTATTTAGCACAGTAGAATGCAAAACTAAGCAAAGGATTAAGTTCCCATTATCTGAAAAGAGCTAGTGGCATTGTTTGCATAAAAAGAGAACAAAGACTGCGATATATTCCCTGTAACACTATCACTGCTGTAAGGGCTAAATTATGTGAAGATGTTTCTTGAAAAACTTGCAGAGTGAATAGGATATTTACTCCAAATCATCTGGAAATAGCTGAAATTCCATTAAGGTTGTAAAACTAAAAGAACAGAGGATCCCCACATAACTGATTATTGTTGTTACATTAATTACAATTTAATAATTATAGTTAACTATAGAAGAAAATAAGTACAACTTATTTACATAGAGAAAACAAAACACCTCTGAATGTCTTTCCCTTGTTAAAATAAAACATGAGCAGCGAGCAGACACAGGCCAGTAATGGATGGTGAGCAAAGGAAATACAATGCAGAAAATGATAGTGGCTAATAGGCTTATGCATCTGGCAGCGGGTGCTAGCGGCATTCATCTCTTTTCGGAGTCGGATTTATTCTTGTGAAAGTGCAACGCACTAAGATCTGTACAAATCCATATCTTAGTGTGTTACACTGTCGCATGAAGGAATCTGGCTCCAAAAATAGCCGAAGGCAGCGAGCAGTCGCCCTCTTCTGCACACGGCAGCTTCGTTAGCACATGCCTAGTGGGTGATATGTATCTTGCAATCAATAATATACTTTTTATATTATATTAAAAGGATGTAAAGAGGGTATTTCTAAAATAAAAAGTGTCCAATCTCAAACAATAAGAACAATACAAAATAAATGTCATAAATAACAATGCTTTTAAAAAAAAATAATGTTAATAGTTTCCTTGGCCGACCACTGTGTCTATTGTCATCAACCATTTTTTTGCGCTTCTTCTGAAGAACTTGGGCAGCACATCTGAAAACCCGTCTGCCTTGGTGTTTCAACCTACATATCAAACTGATGATCATTAGTACCGGTTTGGTATACAGGTGGCCCTCGTTTTACAACGGTTCAATTTACACCGTTTCAGAATAACAACCTTTTTTTCCAGTCATGTGACTGCTATTGAAAAGCATTGAGAAGCAGTGCATTTATTAAAATAGCCAGTAGGTGGAGCTGTCCGCTTGTGTTGCAGCAAAGCCAAGCAAGCTGAAATTAATCAGTTTAACCAGACTTGAGCTATCGAGCAGATTTCAAAGGACCAAGATCTTCCTGTCTATAAATCAGTCCAGATTGGAATGCATAGAAATAACTGTTTGCAGAAAAATGCAAGTGAAGTCTGTATTGTGTGATCATTTTATTAGGTTTATAATGCTGTTTAGCAAATGTTTTTGATCATTTAACTTAGTTTAATTATATATTCTGTGTTTTGTGATTATTTTATTTGGTTTATAATGCTGTTTAATATTCAAAGTCTTCATTTCAAAGCTTTAAAAATAATGTATTAGGTGTTACTTATGACAATTTTGAGAGGGGCCTGGAACCTATCTCCCTCACTTACCATTGACTTACATGATAAACTGGGTTTCAATTTACAACGGTTTCAATTTACAACCATTCCTTCTGGAACCTAACCCCGGCGTAAACTGAGGGCTACCTGTAATTGTTTAATCATGCACCTGACGATATGACTTTGTGCAGATGTACCTACAGGAATTGATGCTGTTTTGAAGGCAAAGGGTGGTCCCATCAAAAATTGATTTTAGATTTTTCTTTATTCACTCACTTTGCATTTTGCTAATTGATACAAAATAAACTATAACATTGCTATTTATGAAAGTATTCTTATGTTACACCAGTTTTTCACACCTGCCTATAACTTTTGCACAGTAGTGTTATGTATCTTCAGAATAAAAAACTTATAGCTTGTAGGTATTCAGGAAAACTTCAAAGATGTTAATAACCCCAGAAAGAAAGGAAAAACAAATAGTGTAAAATTGTAGGGAGTTAGTAATATTAGCCTTTAGATGAGTGTTACTTCCATGAATTAGAGCTTTATCATGTAACTGCTGTCATATAGATGGAGAATTACATAAATTAGTGGTGATACAAACTCCATTGAGTAACTGCTGACATATAGATGGAGTATTACATAATTAGAGGTGATACAAACTCCATTGAGTAACTGCTTGTCATATAAATGGAGTATTACACAATTAGAGGTGATACAAACTCCATTGAGTAACTGCTGTCATATAGATGGATATTACATAAATTAGTGGTGATACAAACTCCATTGAGTAACTGCTGTCATATAGATGGAGTATTACATAATTAGAGGTGAAACAAACTCCATTGAGTAACTGCTTGTCATATAGATGGAGTATTACATAATTAGAGGTGATACAAACTCCATTGAGTAACTGCTTGTCATATAGATGGAGTATTACATAATTAGAGGTGATACAAACTCCATTGAGTAACTGCTGTCATATAGATGGATATTACATAATTAGAGGTGATACAAACTCCATTGAGTAACTGCTTGTCATATAGATGGATATTACATAATTAGAGGTGATACAAACTCCATTGAGTAACTGCTTGTCATATAGATGGATATTACATAAATTAGTGGTGATACAAACTCCATTGAGTAACTGCTGTCATATAGATGGATATTACATAAATTAGTGGTGATACAAACTCCATTGAGTAACTGCTTGTCATATGATTTATTCATTTACACTTTAACACAATGGAATCTTCTCCAAAACTGCATTTCATCTCAATCCATCTATTCCATATATACAATTAATACATTAGTCTGACTGGTATTTGATTTACCCTCCACCTCCTTAGTTAGTCCTTTTGTAGAGTGGTGAAGTTAATGTATTATTTGAAGTTTTCTCATGGCTTCAGGTGCGGTGAATCGCAATAACCAAAAATACAGAGGCCTTCCACATTCATGTAGATGAACTGCACATGTGCTTCAGCCTGGAGTTCAGACAGATAATGAGTGCGTCATTATAGTGAAGCGTGCGCGCAGAACAGCTTTACATTGGCTGCACCACCCAAAGGAAACAAAAAAGGCATTTCAGGAGGGGCAGGTGGCAAAAGCAGTTATGAAAGAAACGTGTATAAACTAATTTCCAAGTTTTTTTTATTTTTCTTAAAGGACATTTACTAGATCAAGGCAATGATGCCATCAATGAAAGGGACTCTAAAGTCAAAATGAAACGTTCATGATCCAGCTAGTGCATGTTGTTATAACAGACTTTCCAATTTACTTCATTATCAAATTATGCACCCGTCTTTTTATGAGGCACCAGCTTCTACTGAGCATGTCAGGAGTATACAGCATATATGTATACAAGTCTGTGATTGGCTGATGGCTGTCACATCATACAGTAGGCCAGTAAATTGAAGGAAAGTTTGAAATTTGAAAAAATAATCTACTACTAATTTAAAATTCAGAGTAAGTACTATTGTATTGTCTTTTTATTGTGCAATTCTATTGTATTTAATAGTCCTTTAAATTCCTAGATACTTTATTTACTATCACTTAACTTTTCATGTTTGACATTTTACTTATGTCAAACCACACAATAACAGATTATAGAACATTTGGTTTCCTAGACAGACTCCTTGAGCTGAGGACATAAAAACAATAGAAATTGTGCAAAGGCAGCCAAATAGTCTGTATACACCAAGAACAAGATAAATAAATAATCTCTTGGGTAGAGAAACAATGGTGATGTTTACAGTGCATTTAGTGGAGGGAGAGGAAATACACAGACTTCTC